>NW_010535632.1:0-64610 GCF_000687285.1 Phaethon lepturus
CCAGCACTTGGCCTTGTTAAACTTCATACAGCTGATCTCCACCCATCGATCCAGCCTGTCCAGATCCCTCTGCAGAGCCCTCCTACCCTCCAGCAGATCAACACTCCCACCCAGCTTGGTGTCATCTGCAAACTTACTGAGGGAGCACTCGATCCCCTCATCCAGATAATCTATAAAGATATTGAACAAGACCGGCCCCAGAACCGAGCCCTGGGGAACACCGCTTGTGACCGGCCACCACCTGGATTTAATGCCATTCACCACAACTCTGAGCTCAGCCATCCATCGAGTTCTTTATCCAGTGAAGAGTAAACCTGTTTAAGCCACGAGTCGCCAGTTTCTCCAGGAGAGTGCTGTGGGAGACGGTGTCAAAAGCTTTACTAAAGTCCAGGGAGACAACATCCACAGCCTTTCCCTTATCCACTAGGCGGGTCACCTGGTCATAGAAGATCAGGTTGGTCTCAACAACCTGATCAACAGCCTTAGCAACAACAGTGAGTGGGTATAAGGTAAGGATGATCACATAACTGACTTTTGCCTTAGTAAAAAGGGAAAAAGTAAACTTTCCTTTTTTGTCTTCGAGAGGCTATTACGTATTCACTTTCCTCTCTTTCCTTGAGTACTTTGAGAACCAATCCTTCATAACTTTTTCATCCAAAAAGCAAAATCTGTGAATGGGTTGACAACAAAACACAACCAAAACACAGGCTTTGATTGAACCAAATGATACAGAGCAACACAAATTGCTTTTCACTAACAGAAACTATTAAAGCATCTGGTCTCTTCAAAGAATCAAAATGTATTACTGCATATGTTTGTAATGAAACGGAGGCTTTCTATCAATATCTGAGACAAGAAGTAGCACTGCAATTCTCCACAAATAAATGCCTTGTCTCTGAACTCATAATTTCAACTTGCTTCTACCCTTGTCTAATGTCTTCCCTAGATCAGAGGAAAAGAAAACCCATGTTTTGTAAACACTTAGAGCTCCCCAAACAGCTATGACACATATCCTGAAGTGTCTTGAGCTGGCCCCAGCTGCTAATGCCAGTGCTGTATTCATGGGCCATATATAAAGGACTAGCACAGCAGAGATTATACCTTTTGCTAAAGTCTGGGGATAAAATAGAATTGTATAAATATTCACACTTCTATCTACATGACAGTAACCTGTCATTGCAAATAAAGATTAGTTTAAATGAGTTTCTACCTTTAGCACATAAATTCCTCTTTCTGTTCTAGATAGACATGATAGAGACCATCATCAAAGAGACATTATACTTCTCTATACTAATTATGACTACTACTTAAAAGAATAAGTAAATCATTTTTCCACAATGTATAGGAATACGCTAAAGCAATGCACAGAAAGTGCATGGACTTCATTCTTCCCTTCTTGTAAAAATATTATGGACATCATTGGAGTCGTTACTCCATGTAACTCTCAAGACTGAGATGGTAATTCTTCCTCAGAAATTCAGTCACTTTGCAATGATTTTCTGGAAGCATCACACAGGCTATAAATGTAATTATATGCATTTGATTGTTTAACTAGTGTTAAC
This sequence comes from Phaethon lepturus, assembly GCF_000687285.1. Classification (NCBI taxonomy): domain Eukaryota; kingdom Metazoa; phylum Chordata; class Aves; order Phaethontiformes; family Phaethontidae; genus Phaethon; species Phaethon lepturus. The sequence continues at coordinate 1,563 of NW_010535632.1, forward strand.
TACTTGTACCTAAATGTTAGCAATTCTGATAACCTTTTAACTTTTAAAATTACCTGTCCTGTTTTACCACAGCTTTTAATCACCATGAGAATTTACAATCAAAATATAAAGCAAGAGAGAGCAAAAAGACACTTTATTTAAAAAATACTACTTTTTTCTACATAATTTTTTCTCCTGTTATTGTTGTTACATACTTTTATTTTAAAATTGTATTTTAATAGTAAATGCAAACACCATAATACATATTACTTCTGTCGTCTTTATTTTGGAAAGATGGCAGATCATTAATATAGAAGGTTCAACAGATACAGTATTGTAATTTAAGAGTGTTGTGTTTTGAGGAGAAGTTCTCACCTGTATTGATCTTTAACATTTTTGCTGTCCTGTGATGCTCTGTTTTGGATTTTCCCTCAGTAAGATTGCAGATGACACCAAGTTGGGTGGGAATGTTGATCTGCTGCAGGGTAGGAGGGCTCTGCAGAGGGATCTGGACAGGCTGGATCGATGGGCTGAGGTCAGCTGTATGAGGTTTAACAAGGCCAAGTGCTGGGTCCTGCACTTGGGTCACAACAACCCCAGGCAACGCTACAGGCTTGGGGAGGAGTGGCTGGAGAGCTGCCCAGTGGAAAGGGACCTGGGGGTGCTGGTTGACAGCCGGCTGAATATGAGCCATGGGTGTGGTCAGGTGGCCCAGAAGGCCAACAGCATCCTGGCCTGTATCAGGAATAGTGTGGCCAGCAGGACTAGGGAAGTGATTACACCCCCGTACTCAGCACTGCTGAGACCACACCTCAAATACTGTGTTCAGTTTTGGGCTCCTCACTACAAGAGGGAAATTGAGGTGATAGAGCATGTCTAAAGAGTGCAGCGAAGCTGGTGAGGGGTCTGGAGCACAAGTCTTACGAGGAGCAGCTGAGGGAACTGGGGTTGTTCAGTCTGGAGGAGAGGAGGCTGAGGGGAGACCTTATGGCTCTCTACAACTACCTGAAAGGAGGTTGTGGCAAGGTGGGTATTGGTCTCTTCTCACAAGTAACTAGCAATAGAACGAGAGGAAATGGCCTCAAGCTGCACCAGGGAAGGTTTAGATTGGATATTAGGAAAAATTTCTTCACCGAGAGAGTGGTCCGACATTGGAACAGGCTGCCCAGGGAGGTGGTGGAGTCACCATCTCTGGAAGTGTTCAAAAAGTGTGTGGATGTGGGACTTTGGGCCATGGGTTAGGGGTTAACGGTTGGACTTGATGACCTTAAAGGTCTTTTCCAACCTTAATGATTCTGTGATTCTGTGTGATTCTGTAGATAAAGCTGGCCTGCTGCCAACCTCATGAATGTTGGCAGAGAAAAGAATTTTAAGAACAGCAAAATAAGAAGGTCATAGCACCAGGGAATCATCTTCCTTATTTTTAACACAGTTGAATAATTTGTTCATTTCAAAAATTTTTGAATTTGCACCTCAAAATACAGGAGAAAGCATAAGCAACATGTATTTTGGATAAGAATCATTATCTAGAAGGAACTTCTCACAGAAACTATTTTCATTGAGTTTTGCTTGCAGAAGTGAATAACCATTTTTGGACATTAGTAGCCAAAAATCCTTATGACAATCTTCTGTTTAGGCAGTCATCACACTTCTTGTACATCTTTAAAATATTTTTCCTAAATATTTTCTTTCTATTAAGTGACTGTGTGGAGATTCAGCTTCTCTCAGCCTTATATCAAAACAGCTATATACAAACATAGGGCAGCAATAGCTTGTAGTTGAAGTTTCCCACTTCTTCTTATTAAAAATATTATTTTTTAAAAAGCCTTCCCTCGAAAGAAAAAGAGAGAGAGAGAAAAAGAGAGAGAGAAAGAGAGAAAAAGAAAGAAAGAAAGAAAGAAAGAAAGAAAGAAAGAAAGAAAGAAAGAAAGAAAGAAAGAAAGAAAGAAAGAAAGAAAGAAAGAAAGAAAGAAAGAAAGAAAGAAAGAAAGAAAGAAAGAAAGAAAGAAAGAAAGAAAGAAAGAAAGAAAGAAAGAAAGAAAGAAAGAAAGAAAGAAAGAAAGAAAGAAAGAAAGAAAGAAAGAAAGAAAGAAAGAAAGAAAGAAAGAAAGAAAGAAAGAAAGAAAGAAAGAAAGAAAGAAAGAAAGAAAGAAAGAAAGAAAGAAAGAAAGAAAGAAAGAAAGAAAGAAAGAAAGAAAGAAAGAAAGAAAGAAAGAAAGAAAGAAAGAAAGAAAGAAAGAAAGAAAGAAAGAAAGAAAGAAAGAAAGAAAGAAAGAAAGAAAGAAAGAAAGAAAGAAAGAAAGAAAGAAAGAAAGAAAGAAAGAAAGAAAGAAAGAAAGAAAGAAAGAAAGAAAGAAAGAAAGAAAGAAAGAAAGACTCACTGTTATAAATTAGAAGAGAGAAGCAGCATCAAAAAAACAGCATTCATAAATTTGATGTCCAGAAAAAGAGCAAGAACAGAGCAAGCTGCTATACTTCCTCTGGTTGGTCTCTCAAGCCCCACCAGTTTTCAGTCTAGGATTTTCCACCTACATGTGTTTCTGTGTCTGTTTATACACTCCTGGTAGATCAGTCTTCTAGGAGAGCACCCAGTTTTCCTTGAAAGCCATGTAAATGTTCTGTATCCACTGCACTTTGATCAGGAGTTCTACACATGGCCTCCCTATTCTGTGAAGTAGCTAGGTTGGGTTTTAACAAAGATCCACCTGTTAGTTTCATGTGATGCCCTTAGATCTTACACTCAAAGTAAATGTATAGTTTCACACACAATCCCTGTCTACCCTTCCCAGGGTCACTAATAGTTTCACAGAGTTCTTTCATACCTTTAGTAAATCAACTCTTTTTCAAAATTTCCTCATACAGAAGTTGTTCCATGAATTTGAGCAACTTTTTCATCCTTTTCTGAACCTCCTTCTGTTCTACTATATCTCCTTGAGAACCAGAAATCTGTGCAGTTTTTAAGGTGCAAATCAAATTTAGGTTTTATACTGAAATATAACAATGTTTCAGGGTTTCTGAAATATAGAAGCTTTACTTTTGTGATAATTCAAACTATTTTATACTACATAAATACTAAAAATCTGCTAATGATTCAAAGAGTAAAAACTTAAAACTAAATGAAAACACTGAAAATATATATTGAGAATATATATTGAAATATATATTAATTGAAAAAAAATATTTACAGCCTAGTTTATGTTTTAAATATACAAGATATCCTGAGATCCTTGTTTTAAACACAGAAGCAAAAAAAAAAATACTAAAGGACAGTGAACAAGTTGGGAGAGTAAGGGTCTCATTTATCTTATTATGATTAAAATTATATGAAACTGATAAACTAGTTGATTTTTTTTTAAAGAATGCTGCCATGATGGGCCCAGATATTTATCTCTGAGATTTAAAATGGGCTGAGCTACTTTTGCACTAGAAAACATGCTAAAATATTACTTCTACATGTAGATGACTGTTTATTTATGTATTTACCCTAGGAAGTTTCATCGGTATGTGACTAAAAAACTTCAGTCATGAATACCTTAGAAAGTCAAAATGTTATGAATTGCTCTTGTTTTGTTCCAGCACAACCTAAAATCAGTGGAATAATGGAGCTAGTGTACAGTGAATTCTAAACACATTCTCTCTTCTTTTATTTTACTTGGTCCCTCTCTCCCATTTTATCAGAATGGCAGTCAAATTGTAACACATTTTAAAACAATTTTTTTTCTCTGTAAGTCTAAAAATAGGTGTGTCTTTTAAAAAATTATATCCACGATACGTGCAACACAATCCATCAATAGGGGATTGAAAATACATGCAAAACATGGTAATTAATTTACATTGATAGGGATGAAGGTAAAGTATTTTTTTGGACACAAACATACTAAAAGTTTCAAGCCCTGTCTATCATTGAGTAAAATAATGGGGAGGAAAAAAAAAAAAGTATTTTCCTTGGTCCTCAAAATCATTATTGAGAAAAAGGAATGGTCGATCATAAACAAAGTTAGACACTTAGTAATTTTTGTTACTTAAACCTAGAAATCTTAAACCTTTATTACTTAATCCATATGGTGTTACTGGATGTAACTGATCTCTGAAAGCAAAAGATTTGCTGTACTTGTGTGTGTGTGTGTGGAGACAAAGAGAGGTTACTTTCAAAATTTCTTCTTTAACAAAGCTACTTGAGAGACTATCAAATTCATTAAAGAAGAAACTAAGTTATTTATATATTTTTTAAATTATTCTAGGACTTCAAGAAAAAAAACCCATGATATTTATAGAACATTAAAATTACAGTCAGTATAAAGAAATAAAAAAAAATCTTTGATCTCAATTAATAAGGCTTACAAATTGCAAACCTTCTTTCACACTTTCTACAAAGGTGTATGAAAAATATTTTATAGGAGACATATAGGCTAAAATGAACAGTTTGCCTGATAACCCATAATACGTATTCAAGCACAGAAAACAAGTTTATTTTCAAAGGATTACATGAGAAAGTTACAGTCTGTACACACAAAATGTAATCTCTTTATATGTAAATCCTCTCTAGATTTTTTGATCTGAGAAAATAACATATGCTGAGAAAAGTTTATACTGCAGTATATTTTCACATTGCATATATCATGCTAGATGTTTGAAAATAGTAGCTAATATAGTGAAAACATTGAACTGGACTGTTTCAATATCAAAGCAGTTCTTGACTCTATAATAAGCACATGCCACATGATATCTGCTTTTTCTTCCAGTCTTTCAGAGACAAGTGTTTTCACCATTGTGCCCCAATTATTTCAATTTTTTTATTTTAGAGAAACCCTGTGAAATATAATTTTCTCAGCATATTCTACATATCTGGACTTCAGAATAAATTATTTGACTCTCAAAAAATCTAACAGTAAAGAACAAAATAAAGTGACACCATTCAGAATGTATTTTTGTAGAAGAAAAATAAGAATGGCTGTATTAGGACAGTGGCTTACAAGTGAAATACAGAGTTTATCCTGGAAGAGTTCTAACTGCTTGTTCTATTCTATATAGATTACATTTGAAAACAAGCCTTGACCTAGCAAAATACATGTCTCTAAAAGTCACTGATGATTTCACAAAATCAACACTTATAAAAACTATTTCTTAGCCACTCATACTTAGCTTTCCTTTGCAGATGTTCTGTAGGACAGACAGACTCTGCCATACAGAAAAAGAAATCACGTTACAACATTTAGCTGCTTGCCAAATACTGGGAATGCTTCTATGCAGCAATACCAGCTCATCTTGGCATGCTCACCTGGCTCAGGGCAAAAAACAAAGTGAAAAGTAACATCGGAGGAGTGGACCTAGTCATGAGGAAGAATTACAGTCTTCATCATCCCAGAGATTTTTATTTTTAATTGACTGTTGAGCTCTCCTCCAGCTTTTAGTTTTGTTTATTTACTAAATTGCAATCCTAGAAGTTGCTGATTCTTTTTTGTTTGTTTTTTTTACAAAAAGTTTTCCTGCCTGAACGCAGTGTTTCACTTGAAGGTATCTCAGCAATTGAATAAAATTTCTAAGAAATACAACTCTGCCAAGGAGTAAGCTAGAGTGATAGAAGTATGACTGCAGCATATCCCCATTTTCTACTTTACTGTGTGATGAATAATATTAAAATTGCATAAACACAAAAGTTACAAGTTTTCCTAAATAAATATAGCACAAATAAACAATGCTTAACACAGAACTAACATTTATGAAAAAAGTGTTAACGTAAATGAATATACCTAAGAGCATTTTGAAATACATATGTTTTTGTGGAGAAACTGCTGAAGACTACATTAAGAAACGTAAAAGATTTGCTCATGGCAATTATTGATATAGGCAATTAAAGTACATAGTAAAGATAAGAAAACTGATTAACTGGTCATAAAAAAAGAATGTGTATGGATTATCTTTGATCTGTGTATTTGGTATTTGGCTGCTCTGAGTCTAGATTATTTTGAAAGTCTGACTTGAATTTGAGTAAAAGGAAGACAAGATTTGTGTGAAATATATTTTCAGCATATCTGTTTTTAAGATTTATCCTTCTTACAGGCCAGTCTGCATTTAGGATACCTTGGCTCTAATTTGAGGAAAAAAGGAAAAAAAAATGTCTGAAGGAAGTAAAAGGTATCAAAATTTTGTTTCACTCATGTGTCTTGCCACCCACAGACAAGTTACTTCACTAGACAATTCTGTATTTTAGAATAAGATATGAAAAAGAAAATGCATTTATGACATAAGCTAGTGTGTTATTTGTAGTGGAAGTGATCTGAAGATCTTGTAAACTCAGTCAGAGTAAGTGTAGTGGTTAAAATTTGACTGAACTTTATAAAACAAAACTATATACTCATTATCTGCCATTATGTTATCATTCTGCCCCTAGTAATACTATTAAAATTGTTACATGAAATAGCAGAGCAAGTATGGTCTTTCTGCCACATGCACAAAAAAAACAGGCTTCATGCTTCAAGTTAAACTATTGATTCTATCCTAACAGTGCTAAGGAAAAGAGAAGATTTGTTCATAGATTGCATCTTGAAGTCAAAGACAGACAAAGGTCAATGACTTGTTGGCATATGTATAATCTCTACATCAGATATACTTGCGGGTTTTTCTATTTTTTTTTCAGTGAGAGCCACTGATATGAAATATTGTAATGAACAACCAATCATGTGGACACTATCTGGTTTGATTCTGGCACTGACATTGATCTGATTATTATATACTATAAAATTCATAAGGGATAATTAGTCTGTGATAATCACCACACAGTGGATGGCATAGTGTAATGTCACTCACTAGAGAGGGGATCACATCACAGAAGACTTATACCTCCTGCAAAATTAGAAGGCTGTCTGACTGTCAAGCATTTTTGCACATTGCCTAGCACAGGGTTTGCTTTCATGACTCAGCAATGCAGAATGATGATGACTTTTGTGAAAAACTGTCAACTTGTCCTGACCACACTGCATAGTGGAAATCTATCAACACCCCGAACTTTACTAGATACTACATGGTATAGGCACAGAAGCAATAGATCTCCATATTGTAAAACCTACTATATGCCTTATACAGATTCTGACAAAGTTTCTTTTTTCTTTTTTTCAATTTGCAATTAAATTAAATGACAACTGTATCATGTAGCATTTCTCAGTATCTTGACACTGGAATTCTGAATGTTGAGAAAGCTGATTACTAATCTATAAGAAGTATAACCATACAACAGTATATCGTTTGAAGTACAAATGAAAAAAAATATTTAAAGATTTAGCAAAACACAATCTCAAATGAAACAATATAAACACTGTTATTTTCTAATTTCTAGTTTTTTGAACAACCTGCTCAAAGTTGGACTAAAAATATTATGTTTATTATATTATTAGTGTTTAGAGTGGGTATTATTCAAACAACTCTACTGGTTTCATCTTATGACATTATAAATATTGCTCCCACTAAAGTTTATAAGAACATTTTTTCAGTAACTTCCACACGTTCTTTCAGGTCGCACAGTGGAAGCCAACCATTTTCTCTCACAGTTACATGTTCCGTATTTTTGAATAAATGATGTTTTTCTTTACCTGTCCATAAATGTCTAATTCCTTGCTTTCCCACAGGGTTATGTTAGCCAAACATGAAACTGTGTCAGCTTAAAATAATTCTGTGTGGTGAGGCAGGGTAGAGACTGATTTTTTTTCACAAAAACAAGAATTATGCTTCGTATAGATAATAAGCTGCTGGCATTTGTGTGCAGATCAACTGTTCAAAGGACTTAAACATGTAGTCTTCACTGACTGATGTTGGCAAATATTTTTAGGTAGAATAGTAGGTAGAAAAGGAAATTAAAATGGGGGCATACATCTACAGTCTTAAATCACTGATGTTCTACAAGAACTGATTATTCCAGTTTGTTTCAGTCACCACTGGTACACTCTTAACTCTCTTGCCTATCAAAGAATCATAGAATACCTTGGGTTGGAATGGACCTGTAAAAGTCACCTAGTCCAACGTCCCCACAATGAGCAGGGACATCTTCAACTAGATCAGGTTGCTCAGAAACCTGTCCAACCTGACCTGGAATGTTTCCAGGGATGGGGCATCTACCACCTCTCTGGGCAACCTACGCCGGTGTTTCACCACCCTCATGGTGAAAAATTTCTTCCTTAGATCTAGTCTGAATCTGCCCTCTTTTAGTTTAAAACCATTACCCTTTGTCTTATCACAACAGGCCCTGCTAAAATGTCTGTCCCCATCTTTCTTCTAAGCCCCTTTTAAGTACTGAAAGGCTGTAATAAGGTATCCCCAGAGCCTTCTCTTCTACAGTTTCAGTAAGTATTATCAATAAGTATTTGCATAGAATAATTGTAAAGACATCAAATTTATTCTGATATTTCTGACAAAAACTTTAGGGATACCACCAATGTCACACTATTGGCAATTGGAACACTGTCCAAACAAGAATCAAAAGTGAAAATGTCATAGCTCTTAATGCTTGCCACTTAATTAAAGGAAGTCAGCTTTATGTGCCTGACCTCAACACATACATTATACTAACCTCGAATAAACATGAACATTGGATTCTTTTTGATTGTTTAATATTTGTAATCAACAAATACTATTTTATGAGTTCAGTATTTCTTTTGCTAGTATATTATGTAAGGGGAACTGCACTTAATATAAAGCATTATTAATGGTCATTATGAGTTGTATTCTAGTTGTTCTTTTATGTATTTCAGTAACTGTTTAGAATCAAATCGTGCAAAGATTGTTTTGTAATATTTAGATCACTGCATATATTCATATGCCTTTTCATTCAGCACCAGAATTAAAGGCCCTTGAAATGTGAAAATGAAGATCCATTGAAAATGTAATTTCATATCTGTAAGGGTTTGGAAATTTTGGAAAAAAAAAAAAACTAAACAACCATGCTCGGGACCTTTGACTGCTTTTCCTAAATCAATCCAAACCCTGAATTTTTTATGCTTTCCCTGTTTCCCTGTTATTTTCCCTGAAAATAACAAATAACGTTTGAAATTAAGAACATTCAAAGAAGTATAAAAGTATCTATATCCTTTTGTCAAGTCTCAGCTGTGCTCGACCATGAAGGTACAATATCAACAGTACCAAAAGAATAAGCGCACATGTGATGGTGCTTATACCATATGATGGTATCTGCTCACAACTATATCCCATAAGAACTGTTTTCACGAAACAATGAAATGAACATCTGTTGAATAAAAAAGAGTGGAGGAGAAAAATAACACACAATATGGATTAACAGAAAAATATACAAAACCACATGCATACACTTTGAACAAATGTTATTTCAAACTGTAGTTAATATGTAGTGCCTCTGAATATGGGAACACAGAGATGTGTAGGCTTTGGAATTAAGTGGAAATCCTAGAATTAAAATTAAGGAGAAGACAAAAGTTATGGACTGGATTTTTTTATTTCCTGCAAAGCCTTGACACCCAAGGATGAACCTTAAAACAACCAGCTGTCTATAAATGCAATGAACAATTAGAGACATTAAGAGAACCAAGTAGGTAAAAATCAGAGAAATCATTCAAAGCAAACAGTTCTCTTTTTTGGTGAGGGGGAAAAGATGAGGAGTTTAAAAATGGTAATTATTAAAATTCTTCTTCTGCAACTATGAATAATTTGAAAGTCATAAACCCACTGAGTGAATTAGAAGTGGGCAATTACCTAGAAGACAAAATTAGTATAGATGTAGCTACTTTTTGTGCTGACTGCTACTTTCATGAAAGCAAATTCGTTGCCCTGAATATATGCGTATTTTTCTCAGCTTGAATAGCACAGCAAAATCTGAAACTGTAACCAGAATAAATTAATCTATATAATGTTACATTAAATGTCCCCAAAAAGGATGTTGAGATGTCAATGTCAAGCAGTTTGAATATAATATCAGCTAAGAAATGTCTGTGTGCTGTTTATCAAGCTTTAATGATGAGTTATCAATTATTTTGGTGCAAACAAAAAAACCTTAAGACTATCCTAAAATAAACAACTAGGGAAATTTATCAGGAGTACAGAGACTGAAATTAAAGTCTCAGTCACTCTTGAACTCTAGAATAACTCATTTACTGATCTTGAGATAATCATAGGGACTTCCCTCCTCTGCTTGGTTCAGGTAACAAATTTAAACCTGACTCTGACATCCTGAGTTTTCAGTTATTAGGATATTACATGAGGTGTCCTTGCATGTTTGCACACAGCTCCATACTCTTCAACACACAGTCTTCACTATTTCTCTTTCTGCTTTATAAATGACAGGAAGGGGCCAACAGAATAGGAATGACAGTCTGCTCCTAAATATCTAAGTTGAAATACACTTGTTCTTGACAGGCTGTTCATCAATTAGTTGCTAAATAGCAATACATTTCTATTAAGCATTTTTACTTTTATTCTTATTAAGAATTGATATTTTTAAGTTAGCAAAAATTATTAGAACACTGTAAGAACATTCCTTTGATTTATTTTTTCCCTAAGCTAATAATGTTAAGTAACTGGCTTATTTTTTGTTGTGAATTTGAAGAAAACACGTGACACCGATGACTCTGTCCATGAGTTTAAATCTCATGAAGCCTTAGCATAGCTATAAGTAACAAAGTATCGCGCACAGTCTTATCACTCAAAACCAGGACTGCTCAATGAAACCAAGTTGGTAGGTAAAAGCTGACCCTCTAAAAACCAAACCAAACTAAACCAAAAACAAAAAACCAAATGGGAAAATAGAACATAGGAATAAAATTATTGTAGATGAGTTAAAATAACAAAAAAAAAAAAAAGGTAGACAATGTGTCAACAAGACAGAAATACACAAAAAATTACTTTAATCAAGGAGTTATAAAAAATGTCTTTTTGAAGTCTACAAAATGTAATTCATACTATGAAAGAAAACTCATAACGTACAGAAAAGATGTCTTAAAAGTTTCCTTCCTCAAAAGTGTTCTGCATATTTTCAGACAAAGAAATAAATATAGGATTTCTGCAGTAAGTATAAACAGACTACTTATCTCCTAGCATCTTCTTTCTTTATACAGTTTTTCTAACTAGGATACTCATGAGACAAATTCATTGTATAAATTATACAGCATCTGCAATTTTAGAAGATGTTAGTAAGAGGAAAAGCTCTTGAGAAAATTTTTAATATAATTCTTAAGTTCAACAGAAGTGGTAAAGGTGGCAGAGTGGTAAAATATGTTCAAATAATTCTCACAGAAAGCATCCTTAAGGCTAATCACTTTTTACATGTTTAAGACATTTGTAAGCCATCTGTTAAGTGCAAGAGTAATAGCCTGCTTTTCCAGTTTGTAACAGCAGTAACTCTAAGAGCCTAAATACAAAAAACAGGGAAACCTCACAAAATGCTTAAACTAAACAAACTGCATAAAATATGAGTGCTTGTAACATAGCAGTGTCCCTTGTGCTATACTAGCCACAGTTTTAGCAGAAAACCTTTCATTCCATCATCTACTGAAGAAAATGGGCAAATGAAACATGAAATCTGTAATACCTTGAACTTGACTTTGTCAAGACATGCAGTTCATAAAATGAGCCCAGGAGGAATAGCATACCTCAAAATACTTCCACAGAAATTTGGGGAATAAAGAATCTGAACTAAGTTTAGCAAACACATTATGTTCTTGCTGAAAGAAACAACAAGTTAAATTGTAATTTACTCCTATGGGAGTGCAAAATTAGGTTGGAGAGCAGTAAGCAAAAATAACCCTTCTACAGCTCCATTTCACATTTCCTCTCTCTTAGGCAAAAAACCAAATTCAAAACAAACAAAAATAATGGTTACTGACTCAGTCGTGGTGTGTACATTAAAATCTCGGCAGTTCCTCATGCTTTGGGAGCAGGTAATACAAACTCTTCTAGTCACTCCCAGGGAGAGGATTTAAGTGGCTCTTCCAGTGCTGCATGTACATTCATCTTTAAAACAAGGACAAAAGTGATCTGATGAAGGTACATGATACACATATCATCACAATCATTATTCCATTAAAGTACATCATGACTGCCTCTCAGTTCTGCTATTGATTAGCCACAATTGGTTAAATTTTGGTGTCTAGGATGAGTAAACGAAATTAATGCCTTCATTTTATATGACAGAAAAACATGTTCTTAGACTATGTGGGACACCTGTGTTCAGTCAAAAGAAAAAACAGCATAAAGCAGAGCAAAGCATTTCTTTGTGCCCTTCTGAGAGCTGAAATCTCATAGTTCTTTGTATTACAGCTTGCATGGTAATATTATTCCCCCACTTACAGATCTTGAATTCAGGGATGCACTTACCTGACTGCATGAGGAAACATCGGAAGCGTTTTCCTCCTATATGTCTCCAATTATCTGCTTGCATTTCAAGACTTCTGCAGTAAAGTGTCTGTTTTTTTCTGCCTCTCTTTCTCCAGCAGAATAATAGAGAAGGAAACTCAGACATTTGAATCCTGTGAAGTGCCCTAACCTTTATGTGGTCTCTTTTAGAACTAGGATGTTAAGCATAATTTTCAAGAGCAAAAATACGCACTGTTATCCAAGTGAATTAGCTCAGTTGTGCTAGTTCTCACTTGGCTGTAGTGCAACCAGATGACAAATATTTTAACTTGTGTCATAAAAAGTGTTGAAGAGATTTTCAGTCCCAAATGAGCTAATAAAACAACTCTTTTTGCCAATACTTTGCCCAAAATATGGACCTTAACAATAGAAAAATTCCCAGTATATTATTTGTCTGAACAAGGGTTCATTGTTCAAATCTATACATGTAGCCTAGCCCAGGAACATTTTATTTCCACTCAAAGTTGTCAATGTAATTGTTTACAGATTTCTCAGTGAGAAAAGACTGGTGAAAATTCTAACACTCACTAATATATGCTCACATGAGGCTGTAAAAGCCTATGTTTGCAAGCTACATTCCCACTTTTCATCTTTTATAAATTAAATAAACGTCTCCCAGGGTTATTCCATAAATTGATGCATGAAATACAACAGGTAATGCAGGGAACTGTTTAAGCTGTTGGAAATATTATCATAAACAGAAGCCATAAAGTCTTGTAATGCCTGTGTATGCAAGATCACAGCATCAATAAAAAAACACAGAATCAGTATTAAAATACACTCAGAGAAGGTAACAGGTAAAACCTAAACTAGTTCTGCTGAAAGGTGAAAAAATGACAAATTACTAACCTGAATTCTTTGGTTTCAATCAAAATTACTTTGACTCTTCTCAAGGGATATAAACTAGTACTTATTGTTTATAACAAAATATATAGCAGGCTGGTTATTTTATCCTCCATATTTCAGTTAATAGCTCAGAGCTGTTTGCAAAATAAAGTTGTTCAAGTTGCACATATACACATTAGAATTTAGTAAAGAAGCCCTGTTTGAAACCAGTAAATGAGGGCTTTAATCTCAAATACCCTTTTCATGCTATTATGCAAAACACAAGAGTGCCTGAATGAATGATTATAAAAGAGATAGTCCTTGGCTTACTATTCATGGTATCCCCATTCATTAGATAATTTAGTGATAAAATAGTAATTTTTCACTATTAAATTTTGAAAAATGTTTGGATAAAGAGCAATAAATAAAGAGTATATATATTTTTGAATAACTTTTTATAAAAAACACAACACAAAAGAATGATCACCAGTGGCCAGTCTTGCATTATTTATCTGAATAGAGGATTTAATGAAACTTGACCTCATATCTGTTTATTTCCCAACAGCTATGCTTCTGTTGTTACCTCTATCTCAGAACCATACCATAATATTTTGTGGTACCCAATCTTACAACATCTGTCACAACTGTACTTTCCTGTCACATTTCTGAGATCGTACAAGGACAGAGGTGGGTAGCAGGAGGCTGTGTAGAGACCAGGCAAGAAGCATTCAGGATTGTGCCAGGTTGCTCTCTTGGCCAGATATAGCAATTTGCTTGTATCCACCAAAAAGATCACTGAAGAAATTTCTGGAGGAGCTAGCTTTACCAATCTCTCCCCTGCTCATTACACCACACCTTAGGAACCTGGAACAAATCAATACTGGAGGAATCTAACTTTCGTCTGTATTTAGTTGAAATTGGCATAGCTTGAAAGTTATTGGGGACCAGGGTGATTGGGACAACTGAGTGAATGTGAAAGATTCCTTTCTTCAGAAAACTGGGTCAAGAGTCTCAAGGAATGATAAGAAATGCTTTAAAGGTAGCAAGGTAATAGCTTTGCCAGGTGAAATACATCTCCCTGCATGAGGTCACGTATGGCTATCAAACTACTTAAACAGTACTGTTATGTTAATTAAGTGCTGAACATGTGAGACAACTGGCCCTTGAACACGGCCAATTTCACAACTTAAAGAGGAGACCTGGTATATATAAAGAATAATAAAATAAGCCAGTTCATTATTGAAATGCATAATGTCCACAAATCTTTTATACCTGTCATCACCACAGTTATCTGATACAAATAATATAAAATTATACTTTATTTCATATCAGTATTGCTAAATGTAATGGGTTTGCCTTTAATGACTTGGACAAATTGGTCTCTTCTCTTTCTTATGGTAATAGTTATAAAAATATGCTCATCTAAAACAAAAATAATTGTCTGAGATCTCTTTCTAAGATAGAAATATATTGTGGTGCATTGAATTTCCATTAAAGACAGAATGGGAACAATGTGAAATATTTTAAGATCTGAACATAACAGCTGAGTTAAAGTTTTGAGTTGCAATAGAGGCAAATACAATTCCCGAGGCTGTATTTCAAAACAAAATTTTAAGGAGAACAAAATGAATCTCAATATGTGTATTTAGTTTCCTGCTATTTTACCAGTAAGTGTAGGAGACAGTGCAGCACAGCGGGGGCAACTTCCTTACTTCTGATACAACACATGAAAATTGAACAATGAAATTCACTTACATGAGACACAGCCTGTAGTTTGATCTTAAATTCATTGGGAAACAGCTATCATATACTTTAAATTGACTGTGCAATATTCGTATATTTTCACATAAACTTAAAATAGCCTACTTTTTCATAAATACATAATAAAATGCTTCACTTTCAAGTAAATGAGTGAAAATTAAAAGGGGGTTTAAAAATTGTTTTACCAATACTGAATTACTGAAGTACAGTGGCACCAGCTGGTTCTGTGCATTCACACAGTATGAATGTGTGATATTCACCAATGTATGATAGAGAAAGTGAGGTTTTTTAGTGATTTTATAAAGCACTACAAACCAACTATAGAATAAGTAAAATTAGGCCAACCTCTATTTATAGTCAGCTTTCTCTGGGAGTCTGCTTTTTACCCTTTCAGCATCTCCTTCACACCATTCTGGTTTCAGCCAAACAGCTAAAAATCTGTGATTTTTTTTCTTCAGGTTTATATATTTTTTCATGTGACATTTTCAAGAATTAATTGCTGATGACAGTTTTCTCATCTCTTGGCATAATACAACTATGAAGAAAGTATTTTTCAACTTACAGGTACTATAATTTTAGCAAGAGCAGTAGAAAACAGACTTCTCATCACTACTTACTGAAATATACTTTTGTCTATGGGTGTATCTTTAGAAAACAGAAAGTAGTTTTTCAGTTGACAACTGGATAGCAATAAAGGCTAACAATTACATTCTAAACATGAATTTTCCTCTGCATATTAATATCTGTGAAATTTACCTTCGCTATTCTGGCTAAACAACAAATAACATTTTGTAAATACATTCACCAGTCAGACTTGTATTTCTGGCCCATGGAAATAAATATTGTTTTATTTCACTGTCTTGGTAAAAAAAAAGAAAAAACAAAAACAACAGAAAACAGAACAAAAAAACCCCCACCATTCATAGAACTTGAGATAAATTTGATGACAAAATCGGTATGTGTATATCACTGAAAAAAAAAGGGGTGGGGGGAATGAAGAGGAAAGAAGCTGTTCAAGAAAGCCTGTGATCACTGTTTAGGAGTAACATTCAGAAAGTTTTCTTTAGGGTTTTCATCTGTTATAGAAGCAATTTCAACCATAAGTTATCTTCCAAGAACTACAGATCAATGTAGAATATATCATGCAAATTTTAATGAGGGTCCTATAAAGGAGTTCTAAATCCAGACATCTTCAAAGGAGCACAACACCTTATGTCAAAGCTCTATCCTCAAGTTAAATAAATATCCTCAAGATAAATAAATTCTCAGAATTTATTTATCAAAAAATGTAGATGGAAATATTCACATGCTACACAAAGGTGGCCATGTGTTCTGCCAGTGTTGAATCATTGATCTGCCAGACAGAAGGCCAAAACTATAACTCTTATGTGTAAAGGTTAACTAAAACCCGCCCCAAAATTGTCCAAAGGCAATCAGGATATTCATTAACATGAATGCTATGTCTACATTTGAAATGGTCTCTTTAAGGTCAAAATAAAGTTATTTATGCAAATGTAAAACATGAAATGTTGTAACTGTTCTATACAAACTTTCCAACAGAAATCTTTGCTTGTCATTTTCACTGCCGTGGCTGTGCCTTTAGACACTAAGGTCTGGATTATAACAAGGTAAAAAGAGCCAATTTTCTCAACAGTAAATACAGCAACTGCTGGAAATGATGGTTCATTTTACAAGTCTGGAAGAAAAAAGAAAAAGGAAATGACAAGAATTCAGTGGAGAAATTATATTGGCAAATTAGGCAAAATCGTCAGCTTCCCATTCCAATAATTATTTAACACTCTCTTGATTAACAATTACATGCTGATGTATGTAATTTTAGAACCTGTTGTGAAGCTCATACACTTGGAAGATGTTCCACAACAAAGTTTATATGACTTCAGCTATGTGCAATTTCACCATTACTTTAAACATTGAAAAAATAAATAAAGTTGATGAATAGGTTTACTCCTATGTTTTAGAGCATCTTACCAAATAAGGAGGAGCTTTTACATATCGCTGATAAAAAGATATATACTGCAAAAAGTACTTCAATCAACAGGACATGATACTGATAACTGTTATGTAAGATCTTGAAGAATACAGCTCCTCACTTCCAGGCTTTTGTGAAGAATCTTACACCATTATTTCTACAAAAAATTCAAAACTTATCTTAATATACTTCAACACTTCAAAACCTTGCATGCTAATGAACAGGCCTCAAGAAATTAAAAAATTTACCGAAATTTGTCAATACATTATCCCCATTCCTCAAGAAAATAAAACATTACGTTTTTCAAGATTTCATTGCAAATAGATTTCTAGATACATTTTTGGGATGCTCTACTAATTTTGTGCATTGACATTCAAGATGTGGAAAAGGTGGATGAGAAGAAACATTTTGCAGATGCCTTGAAAAAAACTCAAGCTATATTTTGGTTTAATGTAATTTCTTTTGGACAAACCTGATGGATTCTTTCATATCAAGTCAGGCATGTCCGAATTTGCTTTGGCATATAGAGGTTACTATTGCAGATCAGACTATAGCTTTTAAAGGATCAAATGCTGTCAGATGGCATAGATGAACATTCCATCAAAAGCAGTTGTTCAGGAAATCCTGACAGAAGCAGAATGATTTGGAATTTAAAAGATGCACACTGCTCCAACTACCATGCTCTAGTGGTACAGAATGAAACATAACTATAATATCAGAAAACATTTCTTCTCCAGGTTTGCACTACTTTGATTCACCTGGAATATCAATGGATAAACTTATCATTGCTGAATCCTTTCAGCCTGTACAGCAGCCCTGCCATTGCAGGCAGTGAACTTCTATAATCTGTTGCCATTAAGAAGTTGTATACGCAGATATTATCAGCAGTTTTAAAAAGACAAGAAATTCATGGACAAGAGGTCTGTAAATAGGTGTTAAATAAAATAGGCAGAGATACCTCAACTTCAATGAAATCCTGTAGCTGTTGTGGCAGTACAAGGTGTATGGACTGCAGATACTGATCAGGTGTTATCTGAGGAGCATTTCCTTTTGCCACAGTCAGACATTGAGCTTGGTCAGATACACGTTTGTCAGACATAGTAGAACCTTTATTGAGTTTATATTATAAGCCAAAATCTGTCCCAAAATGTCAACCAAATCTTTTATTGTGATGATATCTCTTCCACTACTAAAAGACTCGGTGCGGATGGCAAGAAACATCGGAGTCCATTTTTGTACAAGGAAAGAATAAGTATAGGAGGGAGGGCCTGAGGGAGGGAAGAATATGTAAGAGAGCACTTGCAGAAGCAGAGACATACCCATTGCTTTTCTCTTCTGGGCAGGGGCTGACTGATTCCGATGATTAGCTCTTTCAACCATGTCACCAGCTTGCATATGTTTGTAACTTGGTCTTTTACTTCTTAGGTGCCCTGGCCTCCCTACCTTCTATTGTAATTAAGGGATCTAACAAACTGGATTTGCCTGGTTACATATAAGGCATTGCTAAGTTTTCCTTTTGGGCTAAATGAATCCTGTGGATGTCTTACTTCAGTTACAGTTTCAGCTAGCTAAAGTTATTTCCATTATACTAAAGTTTAGCACTGCCCTATGGAATTATAAATGGCATTGTTGCAGCTTGTGGCTAGACAACCAGCTCCCAGCGAGATATGGACCCCTCTGAACCCTTTGCTAATGTAGAAGGGGAGAGGAAAAGGTCTGCAAAGATAACCCTTTTTTGCCTATACCCCTTTCTCTTACCAGTTCACAGATGAAAAGAAATAGTCAGGGGTGAAGGGCTAAACCAAAAATTTTGGCTGTAAATTGCAAGCCTTTATAACTGCAACTGAAGCAAGTTCAAAAGCCTGTTGTAAATGAATGTTGATGCTCACTAGATTTTCCGTAAGTGAAATTGCTGCCTCCCTTTGAAAATCAACTTTGGGCTAGATAGGAACATATATAACAAACACCTACATATGTCCAGATCTTACAGTGGGATGTGAGCTGTAGGCACTGATATTTAACAAATCGATGTTCTCAGTCTTGTAGATCATTTCCATATGCTATTTTTGTCTGCTGACTTAACATCTTTTTTTTTTTTTTTTTTTTTCCCCTTTGCTTCCTAACTGAATTACAACAACCAGCAAATAGAGGTTTTTTGCTTTTTTTCATTTTTCTGTTTTGGGGTTTTTTTATGCATTGGAAACCATTAGAATAAAATAATTTGCAACATTTTTCACATTTAAGGCTAATGCAACTACTTTAACATAAAATGAACAAAATAATTTTGTGAATGGCATTTGAATAAAATCCATTTCATGAAAAAAACAGTTCTATTCTAAATTATTCTTCTTAGCTGTTGCCAAATTCAAATATCAGAAAAAAAAAAAGAGAATGGAGATTGATTTTTATTTGATGAAATCTACTATAGGAAGAAGCTTTCTTCCTTGCACAAAGTTTCTATGCTTAAGCATAACTAATGAATACTCAAAAAGTAAAAAAAAATCTTCAAAATGCTTAATTTTGAGGAGATCTAGTAAAACATTGCTGATTCTGCCTACTGAGGTCACATGGACACAGTTGAATGCATTGGTTCAAATCAATTGCAGCATTTTTGTCAAAGTTAATGAATGACACCATTTGCAACATTTAATAGGAATTAAAACCATGGCTCAGTTACTGTAAACTGCAGCTAAAAAGTAGGACACTGAGAAAAAACAGCTTTAAAGGGGGAGTAGAGAGATAAAGTTTCTTAAAGAGTGTTTCATTTAACATGTATTTCTCTTCCCTTACAATAGTTGAAGGGTAAATCTGATGTAATCCCAACTGTATTTTACACTTCACAAATTGGCAAAATTTAGTTTCAGCTACTCACAAGCCATACATATGCAACAAGCTTGGGCTTTTATATTTTCCTTGTGCTGTCCTTTCATGACATTGTGCATTAAAACGACTGCAGCTGTCACAGAAAAAACAAGCTCCCTTGAATCTTAAAAAAAACTATTCAGCAATAGATGAAAACCATAGTGATAATTTCAGGAAAATTCAGATAAAAAAAAAAAGATTTTTTTTCTCTTAACTTGATTAATGGATGTCCTGGTTTCAGCCAGCGTAGAGTTAATTTTCTTCACAGAAAAATTAAATATTTTAATAAAGAAAAATGGTGTTTGAATGTCTTGGCCTGTATTTTTATAAGGTGACCATTTTATTCTGTGGTCAGAATAAAAATAGAAAGATTTATTAGCTGCTTACATCATCTTTCTAATACAGGTTTCTTCTCTACATTTATTTCCAAGCACTTTATCAAGTGTACCATCAAATGAATCAAATGAAGGTATACCCACATCTTCAATGAGAAGATTTTCCTACCTCTAATACATTTTGCCAACAGAAAATTATTGCAAATATTGAGCTTAAATTTTTCATTTGCAGGGTTGAATAATGTTACTGATAATTAAAATTTAAGTAACTGCAAAACTCTCCTTACTACTAACCTCATTCTTTAATCACCATGCCTCGAAATGCTTAAAAAATGACATCACATTTCATTCAGAAATCTTCCAGCTAAATCACATTAAATTTCAGTCTTACCAGAAAGTAGTTTTTCCCTTTTCTTTCATACTTTTTCATTATATTAATTTCCTCTTCTGTTTTGACATAATGCTATGTTGCTTCAGGTAAAAAAAAGAATTTAAAACCCACTCTCTACCAAAATTTGTAGGGTCCTCTTGTAGGACCCTCTTTGCCTATAAGTTGTTATCACAGTAAGAAAGAGTTGTTCCTGCAGGTTTGGCACTTCTTTTTTTCATTTTAACTTCTTCCCAACTTAGTCTAGTAACATGATTTTAAAAGTGTAGTAGCGTAACCTGTTTTGAACCATCCACATAGGTTTCTATACACAGAACAGCCTAAGACAATTTGTAGCTTTGTAGTTTCTGAGGTATTTTGGAACATATTTTGTTAGTCATTAGGTCAATGCTTAAAAAAAAAATCCAGAAATATGCAGAAGGTATTTTTACTCATTCTCACATCACTTTTTTTCTGGCGATTGTTTCATTTCACTATCATAAGATATAAATCATTCCTTTTGTGAAGTATTTCATGTCAGTTTGCCTTAGTTTTTGATAAAATCACTCATACAAACATAAAAACGGAAAAACAGAGAAATTAAAAAAAAAAAAAATCCGTGGAGATAACTGTAATTTTTTTCTTGACAGAAAAAAAAAACCAACCCAAAAACCAAACAACAAACCAAAACCTGCAATTGTCAAATACTGAAAACCAAGTAACAACTGTTCTACAAAATATACACTGAAAATTCAGAATATATATTCTCATAAAGACTTATTGTAGTATTTATCTATTTATTTCAGTATCATGGAACTGCTAATAAGCAAGACTAGAAGGTAACAGAAAGGTGTTATTAAAGTAGGTGATCTGCTGCTTTAACAAAAAATTCTGGAAGAGTTTCTTATGTGGTAAAGTAAGAGTTTCAGGGAACAGGAAACTTACAAACAAGAGCCAGCAAATGCTTGAAGATTTTTGACTGTATAGGTGTGCCGGTTGGATAATAAAGACATTTTTGTAAGTCACAAGGGAGAATTGTAGGGATTAATGGGTTAACTACCCGTCTCTAGCAAAGTGTATATGAAAGACAATTGATAAAAAAATAAACACAAGTATTCCCCTTCCCCCAAATCACACTAAATTGAATTAATAGCACCTTAGATTAAATTATCCTTTCAAGTAATTAATAAAACTCACAAAACAGCTTGCATACAGAACAACTGATGTGAAAGCAAACATCCAACACTTGGTTATGTAAAACAATCAAAGTGACCATTTTATAGTTACTTTTTCCTTTTATTTAACTAGAGTTAGTTTTGTTATATCTGATTTTAATCAGGATAATGGGAATATGATGACATTTTTGTAGTTTATTTCTACCTGTTTTTCACCCCCCACACAAATATAACAACAAAGAAACTTTAATGCCTGAATGAAAATACAAGAATGTCAAGTGGTATAATTAGATGTTAATAATGAACTAATGTTAGTAAGATGCTTCAGAAGACACAATCTCTAGAAGGCTGTTAAATGCTTCCTCTTCCTCATGTTGCAATTAGGAATAGACATCATACTTTTCCAAATACTGGTTAGGATTTGGAGGATTTCCTATACTCACGGTTAAGCATACCATATTTTCCTAAATATTTCCTATTGCATGTCCTATCCTCATGGTTAGAATAGTTAGAATACCATGAGGATAGGAGGTGCAATGGGAAATATTTAAGAAAATAGAAATCTTACTCACCTAAGAAAAGATACTAAAGACAAAACTGTATATTGTCTGATTCTTTTTGTAATACTTACCCAGATAATAGTCACCTCAACTCTTGTACTTTTTCATTCTTTGTATCATTTTCTTTGTAAACATACAAGAATTATCAAACTGTAACATTTTAAAAATTATGAAATCTGAGCTCACAAATGTGACAAAGGACAAGTAGAAAACATGTATATATAACAAGCAAACAGAGATTAATTCTCTTGAGAGGAGCTCGTTAAAAGCATCATAAAACTAGAACCCTGGCACAAAAATAGGATGATGGTGAACAAAACTCTCATTACAACACACCACTTTGAGTCTTGCAAGACAATAACACTTATGACTCTTTGCCATTTGTCAAGTTCTTTGTAATTCAATAACTACTATGTCAAGCTTTTTTTTCATTTTAAATATTTTATCACTTAAGAGATATTGTATCACAAGTGGGAGCCGTGATTGTATGTACACTAAGATTTGAATGAAATTTTGTCTTATGAAATATACAACTTAATATTTTGAAGATCACAGGGGTTGATGATGAAAGACCTGTTATTTAGTAGGGAGGTTTATTTGCCACATACATTTTAATGAGCCATAATGACAGAACAGACAGTATGTTCACTGAATATCTTTGTATCATTTTTCAGAAATGGTGAAACAACACAGCTACATTTGTAAACTCATTTAAATTGCAAACAAATTCAAAATATCCCTTAATCTAGGATAAACACTTTTTTAAAAAAAACAAAACTGTATGGGACTTTATGGCTGTAAAGACTCAATTGTTCGGTAGAAAATCAGAGTGAATTAGGAACAAAGCTGCAGAGAATGTCTCCCTCATGAATGATGTAAGACTTGAAATTAAAATTCGGTGTATGGCAGGAAAATAAATAGATGGATGTACAAACAATAAGGTGTGTCAGTTTTAGAAGTTTCCTAGGGAAGTGGGATGGGCAACATTTAAACAGAAGAAATAGGAAGCCACGGATAGAAAAAAATTGAATGAAAATCTGCAGAAAGAATGAG
Source organism: Phaethon lepturus (assembly GCF_000687285.1). Lineage (NCBI taxonomy): Eukaryota > Metazoa > Chordata > Aves > Phaethontiformes > Phaethontidae > Phaethon > Phaethon lepturus. Next base: position 24,839 of record NW_010535632.1, read on the forward strand.
TAAGCCTGCAAAGCAACTGCTTTTCATGATACTCTAGTTCCCTATAATAAATATTCTCATGGATGACTGAACAGCCCATCAGCGAAGATAACGAGACTGGCACTGTAGAATTTCATCTGATCCTTCAGTTTCCTGTGTTCAGCATGCTGTGTTCCCTCATTACCTACCTCACTGCCATAGAACAAGTATCCTGTTGGAAAACTCTGCCATGAAGCCAATTTTCCCTTTGCCAACAAGAATTATGAACAGTAAGTACTCTGCAGCTCAGAGGACTTGGTAGCCACAGAATAAGAAGGTACACTGGGGGAAAGGGATCAAAACTGAGAATGATTAACAAGTAACTAGTAAGAGTAAAAAAAAAAACACCTTGAAGAAACAAAAATGTGCAAATGAAGTAATAGAGGGGATTTAAAAAAAAAATCATTGAAATATTTCTTGAATGATCTTCCAAATAAGCTGCCTTGATTTCTACAAGTCTAAGGCAGACATTCTTTCTCTGCTGGGGTGGAAGGAATCTTTTCAATTATTCTTCTGTGGAAATTCTTCTGTGAATATTACAGGTGAGACCCTGTATATACAGTGTCAGTGTTATTAAGATAGCCTATGTCACTGGCTCCACTAGACTTAATTCAATATAATTTTTTCTTTTATTTTTGTTGCTAACATCCATTGCCCTACAGATGAATGGCTTCTGAATGCAACGTTACTGACTGTGTAGTCATCCATCTGTATGAGCTAACTAAATGATGTGAATTATTGACAGCATTCTATGATTTACTGTACAGGCATACAAAACTACAAACAATATGATTAATGTTCATTAACACATATTAATTTAATGATACAGAAATAGTCCAGAGACTTTCCTTAACCAAGCTCTGAATACCACTGGAGAAGACACTTAAAAAATAATAATGGCCTTGCATGTACTGCAAGGTAAAGATGACCATGGAAGACAATGAATGTTACCTGGCACCGATAATTCTACTTCCTGAGAATTCACTCATACTTGCTGTGAAAGTAACTATCTGATTTACAGTGAGACTGTCACAACATTTGCAAATTTCATTTTTACCTCCATTCCTTTCCAACACACCATAGATGTCCTTAGACATATCAGAACACTTAATCGTTCTGCTAGATAGCCTTTTTGTGATAGTTTTATGCAGCTGCATGTTTATATGACTGCATTTTTATATAAAATGGCAATAAATGTATTGAAAGAAAATGTGTAACAAAAACATAAAGTCAAATGACAAGTGCCTCAAACAAGCAATTGAGTAAGTTCATATTCTGTTAATCATCTTTAGTATTTCATGATACTATCATAGCTGTGAAGATCTTTTTGTTATTAATTACTATATTTATATTCCTGATGTGATAAATCTTTAATACCCTTCTAATCCACAGCAGTGGCAAGTACTTGTTTAAGCTGAAGTAGACTATCAAATGCCAATTTAAACCATCAAATTCTATGTTTTCATCACTTTCACAGATTAAGTCTCTTTTTTGCCCTAATCCATAAGTAACACATGTACTACACTGAAGAAAAATGCTTAAATTTTCTTCAGTATACAAAAACCATCTCAGGAATACAGATGGAATATATCCTTCGTTAATAAAATAGCTCTTTCTAGTAAAGGCAATTTTTTACTGTGATTCCCTTTAATTATCTCCCCCCCACACCCCAGTTATTGAAATACCCCCTCAATACTTTCTTTCAATGTCTTTTTGAACATATTTTCTCTGAACACTAGAAGAAGATGTGTGCACTTATGTATGCAAAATCTTAGGTTTAAACCTGCTTTCTCTAAGGTAATCCATGTACACTTACTCAAATAGTTTTGGGGAAAAAAATCCATACCCAATGGATTTTTTTTTCAGGTGAAATTATAAAAGAGTTTTACATTTTTATATATAAGGAAGAACTTCAGATAAGCAAGTGACAAAAAGACATTCTAGTTTCTTATAAAACTTTGCATACAACATATAATCAGCAGTATCATTCACTGCAAATTGTTTCAGTGGTTAATAATAATTTTTAGAAAAAAGTTGACAGAGATTAGGTTTAAAACCACCATTCTAAGACCCACTGTGTCTGATGCTGGTGTAATAGTTTAAGTATAAAAAAAGCCACTTACAATTTCAGTGGAACATATATAGCATTACATTTATCATATTAGAAAGTATGTTTGTCATACCAAGGAATCAGTTGTTTTGGGGAATGCAGAAAAGGAGCATTAAGTTCCTTAAATATTAAGAACTGAGAAAAAAATCAGAGAACTAAACTACAGTGAAGTAGTGCATTGTGCAATCACTACATACGAAAACTTGAGTTTTTGAGAAAAAAGAATGTTATAGTTACATTCAAACATTCATAAATTAGGATACCACTCTTGCCAATGAGGTAAGATATGCATCCAACATTTATAGACTCCCTTGTTTTCAGCTCCATGCCCGGTCTTCTTTACCCTGTCCTCCCCTTGTCTTCTAATTCCTGCAGACTCATTCCTTCTCCAAAATGGCAGCTTTTTTAATGATAAAGCTATATTTGTATTTTCCTTCATTAGCTGAGTGAAAGAAAAGGGAATAATAAAGGAAGATGGCTCCCAGCTTTTCCTTGCAATTTTTACAGGTTTTACGTTGGTACTACTCTTGGTGGCTGGGGTCCACTTTACTCTCCAAGGGTACAGTTTTCAGTAGGAAGGAGGTTTCAGGTACATAGTAATTTCACTGTGTTTCAATTCATTGTCAGCAATTGCTGACAATGCATACAACCATTATTATGTTGCCTTTGAAGTACGAAAGCAGTATCACTGCTCAGTGGAATAGCTATTTGAACATGTTAGCATCAAAAAAAGTCCAAATTATTGTGGAAGGAAGGTTGATTTAAATTCAGGAAGAATTTCGGAAGGCAGTGGGGGAAAACTCTCAATTTGCATCTTCACTAATGCTACACAACATACTGCATAATATAAACGCAGATACAATGCCAGACTTCCAAGTTTGGTAATGCAGAAATATAGTCTGGAAACAAATTTCTTCAAAGGGTTACAGGGTTTGGCAAAACTGAATAGAGTAAGGGAGGAAAGGGAGACTTGCAAGTTTAGTACAATAGACCTGCAGAGAGAATTTGTTTTAAAGTAGAAACAACTTTGGGAAATTTCTCTGGTGTGTCCAGCTAACAGGCAATGAGAAAGCTGCTCAACAGCAGTATCAATAAAAAGTGCTTCAAATCCCACATCCTCCTCCCTAGTTGATTCACCTCTCCAACTCCTATGCTGTAATTAGAGGGCAGCTAACCTCTGTCACATTTACTCTCTCTTGCATGTGTTGTGAAACAGGAATAGCAACATTTCTTCACTGAGGGACACAAGTCATTAGAAGCTGCAAAGTATGGTGATATCTGCTAATGGAATGTAGTATGGCAATACAGTGTTATTATAACTGGAAAAGCATTACAGTCTTAACACTTAAGAGCACTTTTGTAGTGTACTTTAGACAGACAATTTTGAAAACTGGTCCATTGTGTCTACTAGTGAACTGCTGTTTATGATTCAACAAAACTGGCACAGCAAAATCTACCTACGTTTAATAAGTCACAAAATGCAGTTATGAAACCAGAGTCAAATATTTGATACAACTTTGTCACAGCTTCTAAATACTTTATTCAATTTCCTATTCCATACCAGTTTTCTAACACAGTTTTAGGTGACATAGACAGAATCACTAATTTTTGGTCATATAGAATAACTTGTTCTGTGGCAGTAAATATTTGCTATGCATTTTTATGAGTCAACTTTTCAGGGAAGAGGAGAGTTAATTCCACAGCCAAATTTGAAGTGCTTTATCTTGCCAACAACAGCTAATTTTGTTTGCTCAGGAAAGGGGAAGAAGAAAAAAAAAAAAAGCTTGGTTAAAAAAAATAAAATTAGCAAAAAATTACATGTGCACTCCATAGTATAAATATATCAGGAAAAGGACTAACATAAAAGTAAAACAATGCTTTTTCAAAGGAAGTTACAGCAAAAAGGGTTTTGCCTAAATTAAGAAAATTACCATCATTGTGCAATTTGCATGCAAGAACATCTTCACTATTAACTTGAAAATGAAGATGTAAATAAAAGTTCAGATTTTTTTCTAATATTGTGAAACAGTGTTTTCTATCCAAAGGGTAACAGGAAACAGTTTCTGAAATTTTCTTGTCATAGCAATATAAACACCTGAAACTCCTCTACAGGTGAGCACAAAAATAACAAACAATTTTCATCTCAGTTTATGATTGCCAACATTTATGAAGCCAACATTGTCATTGGAATGGTTTCTGCCCACACATTACCTGAGCTAACATATAGTTAATAGCTGTGGACATTTACCATATTTTACACTTATCACTGACTTAAACCATTTAGAGCTGAAGACGTAATAGTCATTTTGCTCAGCAAATGTTGTTTCCTAGATGTTTCAACGTAACCTGGTAAATCAACTCTTCTTCTCAACACATTACACAGTTAAATTTCTGGGATGAAGTGCAATGGATATTGCTGCTTCTATTTCATGCATGTTTCTTCTGAAGATTCAGATTCCTTCTGAGGCAATATTAAATTCACCGCTCTAATCATCCCTGAGCGCATTGAAGTAAGTAGCAGAAAAGGCATGTTAAAACATTATTGACATAAATAAAAATAATCTCTGATTAAAGAAAGCGTACAAATGTACTTGTACATAGGGAAAAAATATATTTGGAAATATTTATCCCATTGTGTTTTCTCTAGCAATGGGGTTTTGGCTCCAGTGTTTTGCCTGCTGTGTAACAGCCTTTTTAGCATATTATTCAAGAGCCATTTACATTCTAGGAGCCAGTTTCTGGAACATAATTAAAGTCCACATGAGTAAAAACATAATGTTCAACATGGCGTTTAGGGACATGGTTTAGTGTTGGACTTGGTAGTGTGAGATTAACCATTGGATTCAATGATCTTAATGGTCTTTTCCAACATAAATGTTTCTATGATTCTATGATTCTATGCTTCTAACAGTTCAATGCCATGTTATTACATTTTTAGCATATGGATTATTTCTGTAAATATACTACTGAAGGTTAAGAAGTGTTTGTATTTATTTTTTTTTCACTTTTGCATAAGGTATATTAATTTTTTCAGGAAATACTACTAATTTAATTTCTCTTGGAACATTATGTAAAAGAAAGAAATAATATAAGCTCATTTAATGCAGATATTTTGCAGTCTCCCCAAAATTCAAAGACTATATATATTTATATTGCGTATAGGGTGGGGTTGTATTTGAAAGGGATTATTTTTAATAAAGATAATTAGGTCTCACTCACTATTGCTTAACTCAACAGCACCTACTAATGTAAAAAGTCTACCTCAGCTAGCTCAAGAGTCTCTGAAAAATCTTACCCTCTATACATGGCTTAACCTTGCTAATTTATTAATCATTCTTCCAGCTGTTTGCTTCTCCAAAAACTCCTCTTTATATTAAGGAACAAACTTCTAAGCATCTAGCTTTGTATACTTACAGAATCTAGAAAAATAATTCTATGCTTTTTGCCAACATCTCAGGTCCACAGAGCCTCCCTGGTTTAGAATCAGAAGAGGAAATATGGAGCATACAGAGGAATCATTCACACTGCATAAGACTTCTTGTGTAAAAAGAGATACGACAGAGTGAAAAGGCCAGAACTTTTAACTAAATGAGCTCTAATGCACAGTTCATTTCCACAGGATAGTCAGCAGCATCCATTGAAAAATAAAACCCACTAGTGTGTATGAAGACAAAGCCGGGCTATGTAACACCACTAGTATCTATAAAAAAATCCATCTTTGGAGTAAAGTCGCTTCCCATCTACAGTATTTTGAAAAAATAATTGCATTTAAAATCCAGCCTTCAAAGCAACATTGGAACCCATGTTAACTTTCCAAGCAAAATAGCTAGAAAAAAGGGGGTTAACTTCCAAAATTTCAGGTAGCAATAACATTCTAAAATCAAAAACTGCTTTTAAAAAAGTAATCAAAGTCTCATAAATAGTATACCTTCAGAGTAAAAAAAAGTTAAAATAAATTGAAAAGTAATGCAAAGCTGAGTGAAGTCCCTGTCATTAAATTAATATAGTGAATATAATTCCATCTTTAAAATAATGTCTCCTTTAAAATAAAATATAAATACTAAGGCTTTGAATACTTCCTCACTTGGGCTTAGCTTGAAGATACTGAGCAGTTTCCAGGTGACTATCCACTTAAAACATGTCAACAAAAGCAGGACAGATAAAAATTAGTCTGTTCAGCTTGCTTGGAAGACAAAAAAGAATGCATATTCCTCTAAGTACAGTAGGCAAACTTGGGAACACATCAGCAGTCTTAGAGGAATTCTATAGATAGATGATATTACTCTGAACTGCCCAGCTAATAACAGCTGTTTCAGTCCAGACATAATTGTCAAAACTGGACATTGTAAATGAAAGGAAATTATTTGGAAAGGAGATATTAGGTTAAAAAAAAATTTTCTTAAATTTAATATTTTGCAGATCATTACACAAAAGGTTCCAGATCTCTGTGAAATTACAAACAGGCTCAAAATTTACTTGTCTAGATATTCAGAGTGAACAGATTGGTAAGCATGGTTGAAGAGAATAGTTACAGGGCTTTTGGGGGGCTGTAAATCTCTCTTCATTAGCTTTCAGAGAACTGTGCTACTCTAAAGAATATGCATGTAAGCTATGCATTAATTTCAACTTTTGGTTATTTTTTCAGAAAGCAACTCTTTCAAGCCACATCTGTTTCTAATACTTCTCTTTGTTGGAGTCTTGCTCTTTTAGCGAAGGGCACACATGACATTTCATTTTGAAAGAATTAGATGTTTTTACAGTCTTTTCCAGCCCTTCTACTAAGGCAGTGAAATACCTACTTGCACGATTAAAATAGCCCCCCCCAAAGAGACATTTTAGAATAGGGCAGAATGAGTTCAAGTATATTCATATCCTGAAATACAGGCAAGCAAAAATAAATAGCAGCCAGCCACAACTCCACTGAAAAATGCAGAATTGATGAAGATGTTATGTTTTCAGACAACCTTTTCTGCACTTTGCACACTGAAGCTGACAAAAATGGAATGATTCAGCATGAGAGTGCCATAACTTCTGGATATGAACTATACTTTAGAAATTTAAATTCTAAATCCATTTTATTGGTACAAAAGCTATTGGTCAGTTTAATCACACTTGCACTGCTGTGTTCTGGACATTGCTGAGGAGCAACAGTTATTATTACAGCACTCAGACCACATGCTGGCATTCAATTTCCTTGCTACGTAATTAAATGTGAATCTATTTGAACAGTATTTTTAAAATTAATATCAGAGCCTGTGGATTTTACAGAACTGACAAATATTACTGTTAGATCAGAAACGTTGGTCTGAGGGAAAAAAAACAAAACCCCAAAACCAAACACACAAAACCTCTTCTAAGCTTCTGAAACCAGGCATAAACACAACAATCAAAGAGAACTGCCAGTGATGAACTTCACTGAAGAGAATGGTCTTGGAAAATTAAGAATACTGATTAAAGTGGAGTCTAGACAAATTTCAGTTTCCCAAGAATTTCACTGCAAAGAGAATTTACCCACTGAGACCATTTGTCCTTTTGAGATTACTTTAACTACGAGGATTCATAGGACTACCAGCTATCTATTTATGAGCAAATAGCCCTTATGAGAAGTTCTTTGAAATTGTGTTTCTACACTAAAAGGACTGAAAATAAACAAATGAAACAGGAGCTGCAATGGAAACAATCCTAACCGAGCTGAAAGAAACACACATGCCTGTGTTTTCTGTTAGCCAATCATACATAGGCCAGCTTAACCCATTTAAAGACTTTCTTTTTTTAAAGAGAATATTTTCTTACAGTGAACTTCTAATATTTTCAGTTTGCAACTTTACATTTCAAAGACTGGTGAGCACAATACTAGTCACATTGCATTACATTATTGCTTGAGACCAAAAAAACAAGCCCAAACAGAACATCATGTATTACTGAAAGTACAGCAGAAATGTATGCTACATAATTTTCATTACATGACAGTAACCACTCAAGGATGTTTTCTAGCCACGGTGTCCACTGGTCAGTTACATGCTGTGTATTCCATACTCTTGAATGGAAAGTTGCAAACCTCATGAAGCTCAACACGGCGAAGTACAGGGCCCTGCACATGGGTCAGGGCAACCCCCAGTATCAGTACAGGCTGGGCAGAGAATGGATTGAACGCAGCCCTGAGGAGAAGAACTGGGGGGTATTGATTGATGAGAAGTTCGACATGACACAGCAATGTGCGCTTGCAGTCCAGAAAGCCAACCATATCCCGGGCTGCATCCAAAGAAGCATGGCCAGCTGTGTGAGAAAGGTGATTCTCCCCCTCTGCTCCGCTCTGGTGAGACCCCACCTGGAATATTGCATTCAGCTCTGGGACCCTCAACATAAGAAGGACATGGACCTATTGGAGCAAGTCCAGAGGAGGGCCATGAAGATGATGAGAGGGCTGGAGCACCTCTCCTGTGAAGAAAGGCTGAGAGAGTTGGGGTTGTTCAGCCTGGAGAAGAGAAAGCTCCATGGAGCTGCTTTACAGCAGCCTTCCAGTACTTAAAGGGGACCTACAAGAAAGCTGGAGAGGGACTTTTTACACGGGCATATGGTGATAGGAGAAGAGGTAATGGCTTTCAGTTTAAAAAGGGTAAATTTAGATATAAGGAAGGAATTATTCACTACGAGGGTGGTGAGACAGTGGAACAGGTTACGCAAAGAAGTTGTGGATGTCCCCTCCCTGGAAGTTCAAGGGGAGGCTGGATGGGGCTTTGAGCAACCTGGTCTAGTGGAAGGTGTCCCTGCCCATGACTGGTGGGTTAGAACTAGATGATCTGTAAGGTCCCTTCCAACCCAAACCATTCTATGAATCTATGCCTTGTCAAAGGCAAAAAGCTCTTCTTCTCACATCAGAATTTGCTGCTTAGGTAACTCCTTTTCATCTTAAATTACTGCTGAAATTACTCGTTCATATTTATGAAGTAATCAGTAACATCTACACAGAAGATATTTTCATGACCATAAACATCTTAATCAAAATTCCTACAGGAATAAATGTTTTTGGCTGGCTGGTCACTGCAACTGGTGGTACAATTAAGTAAGATGCCATCAGTCAAACTTAATTGCTAAAGTCTCTCCACTCCCATCTACTAGTTTCCTGGAATCAATATACCTTAATGAGTCTCTCATTATTCTTTTATGGCTTTTTTATTTTCTTGTAAAACTCTTCAGAAAGCCTGTTGCCTTACTCTAATAATGCATACGACTTGTGAAGATAAATTCTTGCAGCAATTAAGCATTTTAACATTTTAGCATCCTACATTTCTGAAATTATACTATTTCTAACTTCAACTTGGAGTTCAAGTCAAAATTCCACCCTGAAGAATACAAATTAAAACCGCATATCGTTAAAATACGAACCATGAAATAATAATACAAGATATACACAGTTTTAATATTTGCCTACTAACTGACTCCAGCTTACCTCTGTACCATCATTTCCTACACATACAATCTATTGCACCTTATTTGTGCTATCCCATTCAGATTAGAATAAGTAATTTTTTCTGACTCCATGGCACAAAAATATCATAATTCCTGCACTTTGTGCCCCAATGACATTTCCACCTTCTGGAATATTCTATACACAGTTCACAGAAATCTAAAGGGAACACGACAAATAGAAGCGACTGTTTCCCTGACAGATTCAATGGATCTATTTAATTGTACTTTAACCCAGAATTCATAGGGGATTAACTAAATTTTAAAGCACAGGGGTAGAAGGCTTTTTGTTGCATTACAGAATAAGTTTATTTTTTAAATTCTGCCTTGTGCACTATTTGGTATGTTCAGTTGCAAAAATCCATCCTCAGAATGTTTAAGAAAATACATTTCACTTGGGCCAACTCAGTGCCTTAAATTAGTTTCTCGACATAACAATGGTTCAGCTATTCAGATGGACTGTGGTATTTATCTTCTTATAACAGAACTAGAAGGTTATTCCATCTCCTGGCCAGTCAGAACTGTATTCAACAGGGGCCCAAATATACAGGAATTATCTGAAATGTGATACGTGCAGGCATGCTTCTGTTAGGCCAAAGTCTCCATTGTGTGTGGGGATGGACTGGGTCAGTTTTGGAAGAGATAGGAGATTACCCACAGAAACTCACAGGTGTTTGTACTATGATTTAGCTTGTCCTGTGGTATTTATAAAGGACTGGGAAATGGAGTAGAGACAAGCAATCCAAGAGTGCTGGTGCTACAAATAGAAGGTATGCAAAATTGAAATAATTAAGAAGATTCACAAAATGATCCAATATTGTAATAGAGTGAAAAAATGTGAAATGAAATTCACTGTCAGTACACACCAAAAAAAGTATACGGGAGAGGACAATGCAAGTGTATGTCTACAATCATGGATTTTATGTGGTATGTAATCACACAAGGATGATTTGAGCAACAGCTTCTGAAAGTGTGCTCAGTGTTTAGTGATGGCAGACCAAATGGAAGAAAATTTTATAGTATTCTATACCTTGAATACTGTGTGTAGTTCTCATATTCCCTGCTATTAAACACAATCTAGCAGAATAAAAAGGTAGCAATTGTAATCAGAGGCACAAAACAACTTCTGAGTAAGCAGAGATTCTTTGTCACAGCCCTCATACAAAATTTCCTTAAGAGATTTTTGCTATTATTCATCTTGGAAAACAGAAAACAGAAAACAGAAGGATGATATGACAAATGCAATTAACTTATGAGTAGCAAGGAGAGGTAAAAAGGGAATAATTATTGATTATAATTTGTTACTCAAGAATTGCAGGTGCCCAATAAATTATGAAGCAGAATAGCAGTATAGCACCAATCAGAAGGAAATACCTTTTCCATACTACATGTAATGTAACAGTGGACTTCTTTGCCTTAGGATACCAAAAAAGTATAAAACAATTCAGATAAGGATTAGATAGCTATAGGTGCCACAACAACCATTAAATATGATGCTCTAGATGAAAATGATGGTTTACAAAGTCCTCACATTGCTAATACCTGGAACAGTGTGCCACTTTATTCTCATTTCTTGTACATTTTCACCTACACAACTTTTATTTGCAACAGTGAAAAATACGTTCCTAGCATAAGTGTACTTGTGACCTGTTAAGGATTCATCATTTTCATATTTGCTTCTATTTAGACCTGCACAGAACAAAGGAATTTGAAACAAGAAGATGAGAGAATCTGATTTAAGCCTTAGACAAATCTGTCTGCTCATATAACCTAGAAAATGTAAGAGGAGTTATTAATCTAAACAAAATGAGGATTTTAGGGCTTTTACACAATGTTTTGTTTGCTGGGAGAAAAAAAAAATCATACTGCCAGGTGTTTCAAACATCCTAACAGAGACAACTCCTGCTGTGCTCCAGTCATCTGGAAATGGAACAGAATAACTACTGTTTCACTGTATTTTTCTGAGATTTTATACTCTTCATAAGTTTCCTCAAGAGAATTTAAGAGGGACTAATTTTTGGGGTTTTTTTAAATATTAAAAGCAAACAACTGAGTAGTAGAAGGAAATGACATTTGGCTTCTCAGACTACTTACAGGTTCCCTTCCTAAATCTTGGGTTTTCCTAACTTAAATTACCTTCCATCTCTCCCTTGCAGTGAAAAAAGAAAAATGCTGTCCAAGATGCACCACACTGAGGACAAAAACCGTATAATGGCTCTATGCTTTGTAAATTTTTTTTGCTTGCAGCTATTGTTCTATTTCCTGCCGACACTGCATTTTAAATGCTCTAATGACACAATTGTTCTTGAAAACTGCAGAGAAACAGACACTACAAACAGCTAATTGGTGCCTCTGATGAAGCTAGAAACACATCTTGAACTATTTTGTTGTTGCTGTTAAAAAGTGAGCAAAAGGGATTTGTTGCTATTAAGCCATATCAAATGCTCAGTAGCTGGCAAGATTTCACTCGAGCTCACTTAATTAATGTTTGTAATATACCTGTCACTTATCAAATGGCCTGCATAGTTATTGCACTGAAGTTACTGTTACGTATCACCCAATTTTGTATGCCCTGAGGGCAACTCAGTTTAGGGATTCTGCACAGTTTTCTGTCAAGTTTACTCTTAGGTTCATTGGCATTCAAAATATATCACAACAAAATACAGCTCTGTTATCAAAGTCCTTTTCCTCTCTGCCAGTTTTGTATTTTCCTGGCTGCTTGGTTCCTCATGAAAATGGGTATATAATCACCTTCTGCAGCTGTGCAGCTTATTTGAGTCTTGCCACATTTCTATGGTTTCTTTAATAAATGTAATGAAAATAATTCCATTTGAGTTATCACTGTGGTACTATCATCCCAGTCATCTACTGTGCACTATAGATTTATACATAACTAAAAACCTGTTTTCTCCTTTCCCTTCTCTTATGAGCTTTACTAAAAATAAATGCACAGTCACTTAATACTAAGCTCTTCTTTCCAGCTAAGAGTCTGTAGAATCCAATGCACTTTTTTTCTCTGTGGTTTGATAATATTATGTATAATTTCTCTAAGGTTTAGCCAGTCCTTCCTCTCACCTACCTGTACTCCTTCTCCACTCTCCCCACCCCTCATAGGTTTTCCATGCATAAAAGGAGGGGAGGATTTCCACTCTTATAAATTTCCTAGTTTTCTATCTGTTACAGCCCTCTCAAAATAATGTTCTGATTTTTGAACCAAGAACTAGCATTTCTGACACTTTGGTTAAAGGATTACTTTTTTTTTTTTTTTTTTTTTTTTTATTTAAACCCACAAGTTTAAATTTCCATTGGGAGATTACAGATACATGAAGTTGCGCAAATGTCACATTGCTACCTTGATGTAGCCTTTTATCATATAAGAGAATATATAACATGTAGATTGTCTTAGTAAATTTGATCCCAGACATATATAATTTTTTTAACCTAATCCATTTTAAGAAATTACTTGAAAATCATATTACATATTTTCATTAAAATACACACTTTTAAATCACAGGTGGTTTAGTTAACTGTACATTTGCGTAAGAATGCATGATAACATTGTTTTAAATGTGTCTGAAGGTATAGTAAAAAAAAGTATGAAAGCAAGTATGTAGTTTTCAAAGTACTTTTAAAAAAGCCTAACAGGATATGCTATTGTGTATCTTGATGTCAAAATATCCGCTTAACACAGAACGGTTCCATTTATAGTCTTCAAAATTTATCAAATGAGGCAAGAATTCTTTCTGCCCTAGTATTACAAGTTCACTAGAGTGAACAGGAATGCGCCCTAGGGAAGAAAGATGTTAGATACAATGTCTGCTGCTTTGATGGTCGCCCTGACCTATCAGAATAAAGTAGTCTTCCACATCTTTATTTTATTACTTTTTTTATGGACTTAATAAAGAACAAGTATTCTATCCTGGGGAGATATTTAATGGCCTATCTCAGTTCAAGAAATGTAACTGATACCTCTCTGGGATTAAGAAGATTCAGAGAGATAAAAGACAAAAAATAGCATTAAATGGAACCCAGAGTTATTCTCGGGAATAATGGAAAGGTTTCATGACAACTTTTTGAAGGTAAGTGATAGAAAGGGCTGTACATATGAAAGACGCACCTGGAGGGGGAAATCAGGGTGACATTCCCCCGTTATGAAGCTGCCTAAAGAGGTCAGTGTAATTGTTTATCACTCAAGAGTGGCTGCTTTACATAGTTAGAAAGATCAGAAGGTTTGAAAGCATAAATTTTCAATCACAAGCAAAGCATGTGATAGAGGATCACAAGGATCTGTCTTTTCCTCACAGGCTTTATGCAAATCTTTCACTTTTTGGCAAGTGGAAGTGCAGGAAAAGTGTGTGTGAGAAAGTCCAACTCTAGATTTGACAGATTAAAATAAAATCACAGATTTTAGATATTAAAATTTTCTGTCATGGGATCCATTTTTAAGGAAGTATTATTTGTGAGTTTCAGGTAAGAAACATTATTTGTACTTCAAAAAACAAGTGAAATCTTCCTACAATTTGTAATTCAAATTTCCTGCACAGAATCACAATAAAAAAGGAACAGACATTAATATCAAGGTATTAGGAAAAACAATATAGCCAAAATCATATCAGAAATCATGTATTTTTGTCCTGTCATTATTTCAGTTTCTTCAGAGGATTTTTGATTTTGCATTTTTATGATGCAATTAATAGATTTCTTTTAAGAAGAGAGCTCATAATGTTGGAAACAGTACTTGATGCTAACAACATTTTCCCACTTCAATAATGCCATCTATTGCATCAAAGAGAAATCCTTAGTAAAATAAAAGTAACCATATCTCAAATAAATGTATATAGCTGCTTACATACACACACACACATTTATACAGTTATATATGGATGTATATATATGCACACAAATAAAAATAGTAAGAGAAAAACATATATAACTGTTGACTAAATAAAAAATAATCTCTCATAAACATGGAATTGTTAGCAGTGTTAAAACTCTCACAATGCAAACTTAAAAATATGGGTGTTTTACCAGGCTAGGTAATCTGATGTTGAGTTTGCTAACAGCACTCACACTGAGTAACCTTCACTCTGAATACCTACCATTTAATCTACAGAAGATATACAGAATTATCATTTTCAATACAGGCAAAATGTCTACGGCAGCACAGCAACATCCTTCCTACTATTGTAATTATCTTGTGTATTAAAATCTCATGCAGGCCACTAGAACAATGCAATACTGTTACACAGAGGCAAATGAAGACACCTTCCTTTATCTCACTGAACATCATATACATTTTCATCCTTCTGTTAGGACTTATTTTTCATTTGACTGCTACTACGTTTACACAATATTTTGCACAGAAAGTTGAAATTTTACATCACCTGTAAAGACACAACAGCCAAACCAGATTTTGTAAAAGACATTTATTTTGCAAGAAGACCATTAACCATTTCAACAAAAAACACTAATGTGAAAAGGATCATCACTGTATATTTATAATATATTATTATTGTATTGTATTGCATTGTATTGTATTCTATGATATGATATATGATATGATATGATGATATTATATTTATGATACTATCAGATGGAGAAATGCTGCCATAATTACCTATCTAGTGAATGTAAAACCAGTTTCTACATTATATTCTGAAAACCTGTTTGGGAAACCGTCAGTGTCATAGGATTATCAAGTACCAGTACTTTATTCTCCACACACAATAAAAGGATAGCACTGAGGAAATTAGCATATTTAACAGTAACTACTGCCTGTGTATTATCAGTTTCTCTGATGGTTTTAGTAGAAGATCTTAAGAAAAATAACTATTGAAAAGTGACAAACAAATCATTCTAATTTTTTTGGAAACCATAAATACAGAAATGTAGATATTTTGTGTAAAATAGAAATTTATATCATGTGCATTTTATAATTTAGATGATTCATATTTAATTTTTATTGATGTTATACATGTATGAAAATAAAAATTAAAAAGCTTGCTTACAATTATTAATTTGTTTGAAATATTGAAGCTTGGACTGAAGATAGTAGTACTTTTTTCATTGTATGTCTGACACTAGAATAAAATATGTGGTTTATATAAAATGCAGATACAATAAATTGTGGTGAGATTAATTCATTCATTCATTATTGGAGATTAAATCTTTGAGAAAATTTGAAATTTTCAAGTATTGTGTTTCTAAGTTTTCATTCAATTATCCACCATACACTGAAAAACATAAACCAACCCCAAGCAGTTCCAGTAGAGATCAACCTTAAATATTGCTAGATATTTTAATTTACTATGTAAACTTTTATAGTAATATAATACTTTTTTTCTTAGGTTTTTGTTTTTTTTGTGGAGAGGATTTTTTGTTTGTAAGGTTTTTTTTAAAGATGTGCTGTGTTTTGGCCATGGGTCAACACAAATACATGAGATATGGATCACAAAATATGTTTTTGCGGCAGAATATCCCATACAATTATCCCACAAACACAAATGATTCTGAAAAATAAGTAAGGCAATAACTTTTACCAAGGCATCAGAAGTAGAATATTTCAGTTGGAAGGGGCCTACAATAATCATCTAGTCCCAGCTCCCTGATCAATTCATGGCTGACCAAAACTTAAAAACATATTATTAAAGGCATTGTCCAAATGCGTCTTAAATGCTGACAGGCATGGGGCACCAACCATCTCTATAGGAAGCCAGTTCCAGTGTTTGTTCACCCTGTCAGTAAAGAAATGCTTCGTAATGCCAAGTCTGAACCTCCCCTAGTGCATACAATTCCCATGCATCCTATCACTGGATACCAGGGAGAAGAGATCAGCAACTGTTCTCTCTGCCTTCCCTCCTCAGGAAGCTGTAGAGAGACATGAGGTCACCTCCTTTTCTCCAAACAAGACAAACCTAAAGTTCTTATCAGCAAAACCTTTAAAACCCCTTGAAAATAAAATTTACACTCTCACACACAATAAAACAGTGGTATGAATATAAGGGAGGGTCACTCCTATTTGCCTTCTACTCCTTTCTCATCTCAAACAAGCTGTTAAACACTTTCTGAATTAATTTGTCTTTTTAACCAAATGCTAATGGGGAAAAACGATACATGACCTGAATGCTGTAAAACTATTTAAAAGTTCTACAGTCATCAAGACCTATTTTCAGTAAATAAACCAAGAAAACAACAATGAAACAAACAACAAAAAATAATAAAACAGCAAAAGCTAAATATCAGATTGAGAATAATTTGTAAAAAAAAATCAGAGACTGCCCACCAAATTTTCACAGCAAGTTGGACATATTAGACTCATTGTCTTAGCCACAGACATAAGCATCCATGTGGAGAAACACCAGTGCTGACATGCTGAAAAAAAGCCAGAGGTCCAGAGAACAGGAAAGAAAGCAAGTTTGCTGATGATACAAAACTGGGAGGAGTGGCTGATGCACCAGGAGGCTGTGCTGTCATTCAACGGGATCTGGACAGACTGGAGAGTTGAGCGGAGGGGAACCTCATGAAATTTAACAAGGACAAGTGTAGAGCTCTGCACCTGGGGAGGAACAACCCCATGCACCAGTACAGGTTAGGGGTTGACCTGCTGGAAGGCAGCTCCATGGAGAAGGACCTTGGAGTCCTGGTAGGCAATAAGTTCTCCATGGGACAGCAATGTGCGCTGGTGAACAAGAGGGCCAGTGGTATCCTGGGGTGCATTAAGAAGAGTGTGATGAGCAGGACAAGAGAGGTTATCCCCCGCCTCTGCTCTGCGCTGGTGAGGCCTCATCTGGACTATCGTGTCCAGTTCTGGGCTCCCCAATTCAAGAGAGACAGGGAACTTTTGGAGAGAGCCCAACAGAGGTCTACGATGATGATTAAGGCACTGGAACATCTCTCATATGAGGAAAGGCTGAGAGACCTGGGCCTGTTTAGTCTGGCGAAGAGAAGGCTGAGGGGGGACCTTATCAATGTCTATAAATACCTGAAGGGTGGCTGTCAGGAGGATGGAGCCAGTCTCTCTTCAGTAGTGCTCAGTGATAGGACGAGGGGCAATGGGCATAAACTGCAGCACAGAAAGTTCCACCTCAACATGAGGAAAAAAGTCTTTACTGTGAGGGTGACAGAGCACTGGAGCAGACTGCCCAGAGAGGTTGTGGAGTCTCCTTCTCTGGAGACCTTCAAAACCTGACTTGGATGCATCCTTGTGCAACCTGCCCTAAGTGATCCTGCCTTGGCTGGGAGGGGTGGACCAGATGATCTTCACTTCAGAGGTCGCTTCCAACCCCTACCATTCTGTGATTCTGTGACTCTCATCTTCCACTGTATAAATGACAGCACAATATCAACATCCTTGGTGTCAGTCTACCATCACTGATATTAATAAACGATGAAATAAAAACAACAGCTCTAAATGAATGATACAACAGATGCTAGAAATAATTTTGAAATCAAGCTTTACATAGTTGATAGAAAAATGTATGAATGGAGTAGATGACAGAATTTAGAAGCTGGAATAAAAGCGAGTCATGTTGTGTAAGCAGTGAGGAATTGGTTCAGCCAAGCAAAAATTCTGCTGATATAAGTGAGCTAGAGGAAAAATAGTACATTGTATTTATATCTACATTACATTTCTGCCTTAGAACTGAAGAAGATGCCACCAAATTGAACATACAGATTAACTGCACCTTGTTTCCTTAAATTCACTCTTTGTTAAGGACTATTAACTATGGCACTATGCCTAGGCTTTCTAATGGATGAAATTACACTTATGACTAGCTTCTTTCATGCTTTACTGTTTGCAAATTTTAACATAACAAAACTTAACAAAACTTCTTAGAGCATAGATTTTGCCTGTGAAATGCTGTGCTTGCTCGAGGTACTCCATAATCAAATGTATAATGATCCATGACATATAGTAAATTCTTGTACCTTTAATTTACTACTGGTATCACTTCTGATCTGAGACAACGAAATTATAAGATAGTGCATAATGACACAACAAGTGTTTTATATGAATTTAGCAAACATCTTAAGCAGACTTATTTTCTGTTTCACTCCTCTAAGAAGCAGTTTTACAAAGTTTCATATCTTGGCTTTTTACTCTCTTCATTGTAATTACGTTTTCCACTAAAAGGATTCTTCAGAGAAAAAAAGAGTAAGCAATATTTGACCACAATTTTATTTATGTTTCTTTGGGTGTTTTTTGTGTAAAAATCAACTAATCTGAATATATTCACAATAAAACATGCATTTTTGTTTCATAGACACCTTATCAATAGAATCCTATTGCATAGCACTCGGCTCTTAAAAAAGTAGCTATAATGAAATAGCCAGGGTCGGACTTAGCAGGCAGATAAAAGGAGAATGAATTGTCTCCATAGCAGCCTTGAAATACTTATCTTTTCTAAATCAGAAAATTACACTCTTTTACAGGACTGTATTGAGTGTAATTAGCTTTTTTGCTTAAGTAAGATGATCCTAAATATTTCACTAATGTGTATTTTTTTTGACTTGTCAAACATGACAAACAATATTTTACCTAAAATTAAATGAATAGTTTATTAAAATATACAAATGTAACAGTTAATAAGTGATAGAAGGTTTAAAGTATCCTAAGCATATAATAATATTTCTATCCCTTACGTTCTGGATCAGAAACATGCTGGAGCCAAAGTCATAGTCAGTCCACTCTATCACTTTTTTTTATAGCATTCTCATTATTTGAATATTCTTGATCCTGTAGCAAACCATTCCTGAACAAAGACCTTGTTCCACAAAAGGCCGGCAACAGTTCTGAAATTTCAGAATTGCTTTGGACAGACTTGATGACAGAATTCACAAACAAAAGGAAAAAAAGGACAGAGAAATGCACCAACTGGAGAACTTAGTGGATCATTTTGAAAAAGTAAGGAGAGAAGAAGTAAAAATAATCCTTTGAAAAATGCCTGCTAAAGATATAATACCTTAAAACAATCAATAAAAAAGAAAAATATAAAGGAAAATCACATAAATTTGTGGTTTTATTTCCATATTAATACAATAATTGTATTGCGATGTTAATAAAATCCAGGATTAAAATGTGAATAAACTCAGAGTAAATAAGTTTCATATGCACTGATGTCATACAAACTACTCTGAAAAGCAATCCATGAAAACCTACACATAAGCACTGTGTAATCTTTTCCCTGTCAGAGGACAACTCAGGTCACCCACTGATGAATGTAAATATAATCATTTACAAATTTTTCAGTTGTTGTATTTTATACACAGCAGAAAGCCTGAAGTTCTGGGCAGGACATAGGATCTAATCTATAGGTTTGAATTCATCTATGTGCTTTCTAAATTATACCAGTAAAGTGAAGAATCATTATGAGTATTTCAGTTCTTTGAAGAGATGAAATTAAGCAATTAAAAAAAAAAAAAAAAGACAAATATACTCAGTCCCAGAGATCAAATATTTTTTTCACCTAGAAATGCTGAGATAGTTGGATTTGAATTTTGTTTTTCAGACACGTATACAACTATAAGCGTTTTGTTGCAAAAATGATTCCATAGAGTTTTAGTACAATAAAAGACAATGGCAGATGCACTGTTCTCAAGGACCACTGGTGTACAAGCTTTAGGACTTTTTATTCTGAAATCAGGACTAGCTTTTTATCAGCTATGGTGTATTAGAATTACACTATTGGAGGTTCTTTTAGGCCTATCTCCACCAGGAAAAAGAAATGCATTGCAAAGGTTTTGACAACAGGTTTTTATCTTTTTTTTCTTTCTTCTTTTTTTTTTTTTACATTCATTTATTATGACATTTGCACCTTCTGTATGCATTTTCAGAGATTTCAGAGGTTTCAGAAACAAACTTGCCTTCAGAGACACTTTAATCAATCTTATGGATTTTGTTATGATAATATTACTGCAAAAGACAAAGACAACTTCAAATATGCATGTCACTTGCATCTTTGATGAAGCCTTATTTTTACCATTCATTTTTCTTCCAAAGGTATAACACTTCATTGCAAAGAATTAAATTCCTTCTGCTAAAAATCAAAAGTTTCTTGCCGAGTCCAAGGAGATGATGCCAAAGTCTACCCTGATTTCACTGGTGGAGCTAAATTAAACTGTATTATAAATAATTTCTGACAGATAATTTCATCATTTTTATGTCAACATTTCATGGTCACTGAATCTGGAATTTTTACACTTCCATATGACTGCCTTGCACTATTTAATCAGGGAATATAGCATCATGCAATTTATATGACTAATCAAAATAGTATGAATATTCATGACATTCATGTACTTTTTAATACTTAGAGTTTTAATGCACTTGATGTTTGATCTTCTCATATATAACCCAACAGTCAAGGAAGCGCATCACATATGTGATCCAAAGGTAAGCGAATAACACATTTTGAATTAAAAATTTTAAAGCAAATCCATAAAGTCTCTGTGAACACGATGTTGTGGCCCTCAAAGACCTTGCACTATATTAAATGTATTATGAAGTAAATTTATATGAAGTGGTTGTTGTGTCTGGTCCTATTCAGGACATATTCAGTCTGAAATACAGACTATTTCACTTCTGCTATGAGCATCTGGATACAATGAAGGCAAGACACTGTGAGTTAACAGCCAATATACATACTTATTTGATGACAGACATGCAGAATGAATGTTATAGCAGGTTTTGTGTCCTTTAGCGATGTGTGCGTCTTCCATTCCAAAACAAACAAACCAACCAACTAACCAACCACAGTTGGTCTAACTCATGCAGGGTGCTAAATTTGGGAAAACCTCAATCTGTCCGCTCAAGAGACTGCTTTCTTTTTTACCTGGTCACACATGTCACTGTGAGACTAATCAGCAAAACTAGAAACCCTTTATTTTTCAGAAATTCATTTTCTCATTTTGATGTTTAACCAAACTCCACTCCACTGCCTTTGCTGCCATTAAGTTTACTTTTCCTAGTATATTGTAAAGTATTGACTACAGACTAAATAATAAGGACTTCAACCTGCACAGCACACATGTATGGACCACCAGCATTTGAGTTGCTGTAGATTGCTTCTAATTTCTTGACACATATTCCTACAATACCACCCAATTTAAAATATAACTACAGTCTCAAGATAAAAATATTTATAATTAATATAATTATTTGCTTCTATTAATTAATAGTAATTAAAAGGAATAGTAACAGTAGTTTGGTATTGGCAATTTGAATATCAACTTAACTATTAATTTTACCAGACTTTAAATGCAAAAAAATTAAATAAAAGTAAATTGCAATTTGTAGAAACTACTAAGATACGTGCCTGAGAGCATGAAACAGAAACAAAGTTTACAACCATATAAAGTGGCTATTCAAACACCTTAAAATTACATGCTCACACAGTATGTGTTCAGCTAGATAAACTTCTATATACATTTATATAACCATACAAAATAGTCAGTAACTTTTATCTCTCATAACCTGAGAAAAGCTTGGAACTGAAAAACTGTCTGTCTGTTTTATTAACCAAGTTGTTTTTAAAATCTTAGTGCCAAAAGGAAATATTATCTTTCACCCTAACTGGTGTCAAAGAAATCTCCAAAATCTCTGGTTTATGACTTAACATAACTAGGTATATTGTATTGAAGTCAGTTTTGTGGAGTAATTAAATGTCTTTAACATAAACTAACTGTATAACTTGTTTGTGTAAATTGTGCTGGTAAGAAATTTCAGTGTAGACAGGGGACACACTGTTATTTCATCAAAAACTTAGTGTCCTCAATACACAGGGATAAGGCTTTTAATGTTAATACTATTATCATGCCCCAGATTGTGACATAGCTGAGACTAAGTCAGTTGAGGGTAGCTCTACAAATTGTACAAAGGCATAAGTGTAATACCTTTCTCTTTTCTTCTTTCTTAGAATTAAGTTCTTAATTTTGCCACAAAATGGACTTTCCATTCATTTTATCCCACATGCATGCTCAAAAGAATCTACATTAAGTTTCGGGTATTGTTCTGTCATCCTCAAGACTAAATGGTAGAGTAAGTGCTGTTTGAAAAATAAACCATGCTCTTAATTCTCTGACTCAAAAAACCACATAATTCTTGGATAAAAAATATGAATTTTTGAATGTGCTACCTGGAACAACAGTATATTTTCAAATACTAGAAGCTTTCAGCTTACCAATGGCATCAGTGGAAATATAGATAATTAACATCAGTTGATTCCAATTCAATTGGTTCTTATTCAGTAGCAAAATATTTTGTTACAGAATTTTTCATGGCCATGCAGAAATTTGGTTCATTCCTCTTGGAACAAATAAGAATTTCTTATAAACTTGCACACTGTAATTTTTTTTCTTTTCAACATTTTCAGAATACACTGTTCAATCTGAAAAAGGAGAACTGGTTAGATCACTACATCTGCTTATTCTCCATCAGTATTCCTTGACATGTTTTACCCATTCAGATTCCTACCCATCTTTGTATATGTGTATATTTGTATATCTGTATATCGCTTTGAAGGTGTCTTTAGTTTATGCTATCCAACTCTAATTCACATTATAGTAAGATTACTTGTAGATATCTCAAAGAATATCAGATGTTGTCTGGAAATTTTCTTTAAACTAATATTTGTTTCTGTGGGATTAGAAAGCCCAGTAAAAACTTAGTAAATAAACAGACCATCAGTCATAATATGGACTATTAAGCTGTGTCAAAATCAAATGACTGAGTCATGAAAAAATAAGAATCTGTTTTGGGCAAAGATTTTCATACAGTTCTTGTAGGTCTGGCCATCTCTATCATCAGCACTGAAATAACAATGTCATTTCTATTCATCTTAATGTTGCTAAAATCTTGAAATAAGTTTATTAGATTAAAAAAAAACAAAACACTTTTTGAAATTATTGCTGTAACAAGGGTTGTAACAACAAAAACATAGTTCATTAGTGTAGGAACAGATGGAAGAATATTATTATGGCATAGTAGGCTTGCAGAAATGTGCGTGAGAGAAATCCGCTAACAGAGCATGTAAAAACTTTTTTTTTAATCATTATGACAAAAACTACAAGATGAATGTAGCAGAAAAATTTATATACAGTTTTTATCTAATTATTGTATAGTGTCTTAGAACCAGAAAATAATTTTTATGAGGGACAAAATTACATCTTCACATTACAGCCACCCAGAGTATCCAGTGCATTCCTACTGACTGGGACAATCCTGGTGGTCCTCTACCAAGAGGGAGTCCAGCTGTAAAGTTCCTCTTTTTCTCCCACTGTTCTATTTTCTCCTGTGTTAGCCAGGGGACAGATATGATGACTACAGTGCTGAGGAAGCATGGTAGAGAGAGAGAGAAAGAATTTTCCAAATTAATCAAATAATAATCCTGTTTGGTGAACACTTCATATTATCACCCATTTAAAAGTAAAACTCCGTCCCTGCATTAGGCAGCTTTTCTGTTTCTCAGTTAACATTGTGCATGGCCATGGTCTCCTGTTGTGCCTGTTCCAAGAACCTAAAATATCTGTTGTTGCAAGACCATCAAATTTTCTTGGGATTCTGTGTGGCTTATATGAATGACCCAGCAGTATGTTTCGTCTTCCTTGCGTATTATCCTTACCACAGACACACACACACACACACACAAAAAAAAATTCCAATTGCACAACGTAATGCTCATTTATATTGTTCAAGTAGTTAACATTAGCTATGCAAGACAAGAAAACTTCAGCAAGGGTAAAATACCTAGACACATGCTGAGTGCATATATAACTGAACAACCTGCCCCTCCCCCAATTAAAGAAGAAGTTATATTTTCCAATGTTCATTCTATTTATTCTATTTAAGTTTTGTTTAATCCTGTAACTCTTACAATTACACAATCACATAGGTCTACTGAATCCATTGTAACTCACTCTAGAGGTATCATATAAAATGAGAAAGTATAGAAAAATAAATTACAAATTATCAGTCCAGTGTTGAATACAAAGAAAAGGTACAGTGTTAATGTATGAATGCCAGGTAAGTCTCAATGATTTATTGAACGTGTGTCCAGGTACAGAAAAAATTCTTATTGAACTCAAGACATTAAAACCTTGGATATCTCTCTTCATTTCATGCCATAATGACTATGACATTCTAACATTTTCCTTAATCTGCCTGAAAGATCCATTTCTTCAGTCCAGTTTAGAAAAGATGTGGTTATCTACAAGTAAAAAGTTAATACTGTAGTGTAAATAATAAATAATTAATAAAAATAAGTCTCAACAATTTATAAAGATAAATTAAGCAGTTGGCAGGACTGTAAGACATAGTTTAATAGAAATATGATCAAAAGTCTGCACAAATCTTGTTTTACAAATTCAAAGAAAGATTGAACAATTTTCCTTTCATACTCCTTTCTGCTTGCACAATTTTTTCCCTTTTCGTGTTACAGAAATGCTTCAAAAGATTTACTTCAACTTTGGAGTTAATTCTGGAAAGCCTACTTCAAGCTATACAAGTGGAAAATTTATCCATTTAAGTGATTACCCTGAAGTAATCACTTGTTTGATTTGTTATAAGTGGTATTGTAACAAATACTTGTTACTATGTCTATTTGGAGACATACTCTGTGTCTGGATGATATCAGTTCCCTGTTTCTTTATATTAATTTTTTTAGCAATTGATTTTTTCAGGATTGAATAGAAACTCAATCCAAAACAATATGAAAGAATATTTTTCCTTAGTAGCTGGAAATCAGCAGTGGTAGTAACCCATTATCTATGGAGTCATATGTAATTATGATGTTCCTTTTGCCAGCAAAGGAACAGTTTAGTTATTTGATGTAATGATAAGAAAAAGCTCATGTATGAAAGTTAAATTAGGTGCCTTGTAAGTAATTTGTGTTTTGAAGACAAAAAGTCCATATTAAGTTTGACTTAATATGTTTGTTCAGTGGTCACGCGCAGGTTAGCCAAAACTGTCCTATACAGTATCACTCACACACAGCTATTTGCTATGCTAAAACTTGTATGCAGGAAAGATTGTGTTCTAAAATGTAGTTATTCTTTAAGCCTTCCTGATTTGCCATGTAAGAATAGGATATATTTGCTCTGATCTCTGTTTACCCTTTGCATCCTCTGCAAATCTATGTATCAATCGGGACCTCCTTTCTCTCACTGTTAAAAAAACCATACAGATATAAATGTCAAACATTTGAGAGTTCTCACAGAGGAAGCAAAATAGGCCAGCAGTTCTACAGTGCATCACCTCCGCTTCCTAAGGTAACATACAAAGATAGTTATTATGATAACATAGACTGTATTACTATCTGAAAAATACTGACACAAAATGTGATACATAGAAAGCTTTTCTTTTTTTTTTTTTTTTTTTTAATTAAGGTATCAAATAAATCAACCCTTGAGGAAAAACAAATGATTTATCATAAATTAGTTTTAAGGAAGCTTTTTTAAGGATGTTGAAGTAGCATAAACATAAAAGGTAGATTATGGGCTATTAAAACAAAGTAAATACTGTAAATTATGTAGTTATTCATGGGCAGATAACACCACTACTGAGTACTACTTAAACAGAGTATTCCTAATAATGAGTTTCTGATCACTAGATATCAATGTATCCCTACCAGAATATTTAAAATACCCTGATTATTTCAGATATGTCTAACCTTTACACACAGGCATGACAATTTTAATAAGAACACTGTAAACCTAGGCCAGGAATATTTTAGACCTAATCTGGAATTCTAATAATCACAGAATCACAGAATCACAGAATCATTAATGTTGGAAAAGACCTTTAAGATCATCAAGTAATATGGCAAGATGGCAGATTATGCTACAGAAATGAATAGATTTTACAGCTTTCATCAGCCTTAAAATCCCTAATTAAATTAGTTAATTTCTTCTGCTTAAAAGCATTAAATAGCCAGGGCAGTATAACTAATCAATAAAGCTCAAATGGGGTTGGTTATCTTAAACTTAAATTAAGCTTAATGTTATGATGTACTGAATCTGTCATAAGAAAATAGGTATTACTATACCTCTTACAGAAACATAAAACTAAGTATTTTAAAATACTTAGCAGCTATTTCACAAGAGTGGTGCAGTTGACAAGTATACAGACACTATCTTTTTCAAAATTCAGTAGCATGCTATAAGAACTACTTCACTGGCAGCTTATTAGAATTAATAGGATGGTATCTTAAATACGCAATGTCATGTGAATAAGTGCGTTGACAATGGTTGGTATATGACAGCCACTGATAAAATCAACTTCCTTGGGAAAAAACGAATAACACATTTCTGTAAATTCCACAAACTTCAAGTTCATTGTCTCAAGGACATTCAGTAAGTTGTAAAGCAATCTAAAGCATTCCACCCTAAAGATTTCACAGGTCTCTTCATTCTCTCCATTTTGAAGATTAAAAATCTTTAGTCTTATGCAGCACAGGGAGTACTGACTGCACAAAAGGATTGAATTAAAAAATAGATGGTTTAGAAGTCCATGCAAATCTGAAACTTCATCTCATTCACTGTTTTTCTCATAACTTAATTGTCAGAAATGTTCAGTGTCTTTTAAGGTTTGAGCTAGTTTTGCCCTGACCATTTCTCCATTATGAAGGTCATATTGAATTCTGGTTCTCCGTTCACTAGCAAAGACTACAAAATTCCCCAAGTACTTCTGTTCCCTCAGCACACTCTACCCTTAGGGGTTAACGTCAACATATAGAATACTCAGCCACAGGACTCTCAGAGAAACATGGTGCAATAATTAATCAGTCAAGTATCACAGACAAATTTTAACTACCTCACCTGGTTTAGCGGGTGTCTTTAGTACATAAAGGCCTTCATACCAGAGAAACTAGCTGGAGTTACAACTGTAGTTTTGTATAGCTGTAGCTATGGACTGTTTAGTGGATAAGGAATTGGTTGGGTAGTCACATCCAGAACGTAGTGGTCAATGGCTTAATGTCCAGATGGAGATCAGTGATGAGTGGTGCCCCTCAGGGATCGGTATTGGGACCAGTACTCTAAGATCTTCATCATCAATGACACAGACAGTGGGGTTGAGTGCACTCTCTGCAAGTTTGCAGACCACACCAAGCTGAGTGGTGCAGTTGACACACCTGAGTGATGGGATGCCATCCAGAGGGACCTGGACAAGCCCAAGTGAGTCCATGTGAACCTTACGAGGTTCAACAAGGCCAAGTGAAAGGTCCTGTACTTGAGTTGAGGTAACCCCCAGTATCAGTACAAGATGAAGGGATGGAGAGCAGCCCTATTGAGAAGGACTTGGGGGTCCTGGTGGATGAAAAGATCAGCAACATGCACTTGCAACCCAGAAGGCCAACCATATCCTGGGCTGCATCAGAAGAAGCGTGGCCAGGAGGGTGAGGGAGGTTATTCTGACACTCTACTCCACTCTGGTGAGACCCCCACCTGGAGTCCTGCATCCATCTCTGGAGCCCTCAGCACAGGAAAGACATGGACCTGTTAGACTGGGTCCAGAGGAGGGCCGCAAAAATGATCAGTGGGCTGGAACACCTATCCTGTGAGGACACACTGAAAGAGTTGGGGTTGTTCAGCTTGGAGGAGGTTGTAATCCTACCAAAATTAGGGTAAAGATAAGAATTTAAAGTACTACAATTAGCAAGAAGAAAACATAAGCAAAATGAAAGATCAACAATTACATAGCACGTCTACCAAAACCTTTTATCATAGTTGATGACAGTCTGAATGCCTCATTATTCCAAAATGCCAAATGACTTTCTGACAGCAAGTGTCTTCTGTGTGAAAAACAAACAATAGCTATTAAATGCCATTCTTGCACTGGAAAAAAATTCATATGAGATTTTTCTGTAATATTTTTTAAGAAAGAGTTTTTAAGTAAAAATGGAGCAGGGCTGAATGATAAGAGGTATGGAATACTTTGCCTCTTAGTATAGCCTGAAGGAACCGATTTTGTGTAATCTAGAAGAGAAAAGACCAGGAAATATTATTTCATTGTCCTTCAGACACACGAGGCAGTTAACACCGTTCTATATCTGCAAGACTAATTAAGAAGAAATAGGCTTATATTTTCAACAAAATTTTTACTTTGCATTAGAACTAGGAAGTTTATTTCCTAAAGACAAGCATCTGAGTGGACTTTTCAAAAGACAATTTAAAAAAGCAGATAAACAATACAACTCGGAATTGGAATCTTAGCACAATTACATTGCTACCCTGTAGAAGCATGGATGCAAAGAGATTCTCTCTCAATGTACTTTCATGGTCATGACACAAATCTGTGTGTTCTTTTCATTTATCTTCCAATAAACCAGCATGTGGTAGAGAAAAAAAATTGGGGTTTTTTTTCCCCATATTTTTCCAGAAGTTAGAAGGTAATGCAGAACTTTGTCCTGGCATTATGTATAGGCTTACATAACTTACATAGAAAGTTCTGAATGAATAAACTGATGTAATGAAATTTTGATTTATAAGGAGAAAGACATTTAGTTCTATCTAGTTATTTGAGAACAGTTTCTGTGCAAGATGTGAAAAACTCAACAACTCCATCCACCGTAGAAAAAATTTCTCTGAAGTATTTTCCCTGCACATAATTGCAGTTGGAGCCACTAGAATTCCATTTAACAAGGCACTAACTCAGTCACTGAAATATCATAGGCTTTGTCCATTCTAACAAAAGGCAAATATCTCTTCTCAAGTGCTACAGTTCTGAAAATAGAAGTAGATTCTGAATAATGATGAACATTAGCATTCTCAATTATGTTTCAGAAGTGAGAATCTCTAGAAATCCATTCTATCCAAAACAGTTTAGAGACATTGAAAGATACTACTCTAGCCTGAAAGAATTTATTTGCAATTATATTCTGTGCTACTTCTGAGACAGAACAAGGAAAAAAAGTATGCAGGTATTATACATGTAAGCGTATTAATAGCCATTAATATCTTTTCCTATTCTGGAAGTCAGAAAGGGTAAGTTAGTAGACTATGTCTACTAACATAAATTTTACAACATAGTATGCAGTATTGCAATATGACATGCTACAACATAATACCCATTTATCTGCTTAAGTGAAAATGAAACTTCTAATCCATTGCTAGGTGGAAGAATACAAAATTCCAATTTATAAAGTAACATACTCTCCTTGCAACTGTAGCCTTAACCAGTTAGAATGCTACCAGAAAGTTATACAGAAATTAACCATTAATGAAGTTTGTAAAAAAATAATTTCTACCTCATCCTTCTGATAATAAAATTTCTACTGTATTCCTTACATTAGAGTAAAAGTAAAACTGAAATAAGAACATGGAGGTTTAAATTCTCAGTTTCTCATATGGACCATTAAATCACAGTGCTGTTTTAAAAGCATTTATTAGATATGGTATGAATTATTAGCCTTGCTTCCTGTTGCCGTGCCATAAAGAAAAGGGGCTTGATATGTCTGAATTTCAGTCACACTACCCTTATCTTCTATAATGATCTTGTAGATCATTGCTTTCAAGATCTGTAAGCAATACAAGCAGCATAGCCTCAAAAGTTTGTTCTTGGAGCAGACAATAAAGTCCATAAAGAATTTCTCTCATGAAGAGATAGTCTGACAAATAGTATATACAACTCAGCATTTCACAGCATAATGCTATGTATATAATACATTAATGAAATTGATGTAGTTACAATGCAGAGAAGATCATTGCTATTTAACATAAAACACTGCTATTTAAGATTAGTTTAAAGGTTCCACTTAGTAGGTAAACCTCAAATGAAGGAAAACATTGGCATTTGTTTGACAGAGTTAATGGAAAGTAATAAGGCAAGATTTTTAAATTCCTGTCAACCTACTCCTTATAAAAAAAAAAAAATTAAAATTGCTTAATTATAGTTCCTACAGCTATAATGTTAAAACAGCTGAGTAAGAATGGGTTCCGTACCCTGATCTTAGTGAATGCAGAAATAAAATATTTTCACTGAAGACACACAAAGAAGTACATTAATATGGTAGTCTCCTTTGTCTTTAGCTCCTTAGAGTACAAGAGAAAATAGCAGCCATCTTGGGTGTATCACCTTTGAATCCCAGGACAAGAGATATAACAGAGCCGAATTAATCATACTGGGGCTGAAAAGAAAGCGAGTCTAACAACTACATTGGTAAAAAACAGAATCAGAAATTCTCTTTCTCAGCTACTCTCACTTCAAGCCTCATGTTGCTGAGAAAAGAACATTCTTTTCTCATTTGAACCCTCTCTACTTCTAGATCAGCTTCAGCGTAACAATTGCGTCTTTTGCACAGTGTACAAAAAAGTTGTTTTTTCATGGTACTTAATTAATAGAGTTAGGGAACTTATCTAGATGTTAATTTCCATAATGCTTTAAAGGGTTCATTATTTTCAAACATTTTCACTTCCCTCCCCCCACAAAATTAAAAAAAAGCTTCAAAGAAAAGTCTAACTGAAAGGAAAAAAAGGAATTTTAAGTTAAAATTAAGATTTTGATCATACAAGCATTTTTTATGAATAAATAAAGCATTTTGTTATGTGAAAATATCTTATACAGAAATGCATTCAAGACATTTATTTTGTCAGGTCAAATCCATAGGAATACTTCTATAATTAAGAAGCCAATGTTTTAGTAGGATTTGATTTTTCATTTGCTGAAAACTTGCCCTTAAGTTGGAGTTCGTGCATCATAACCCCTTCCTTTGGTATCTGGCAAATGGTACAAAGACTACCTTAAAGCTAAACAGCATCTAATGGCAACAGTACAGTACATCTTGCAGTGTGCTTCAGGAAAAAATCAAACAAGTGATCTTTTGCTGTACACATTAAATATATTACATCTTATAATAGAAAAGAATAGATCACAAACTAAGCTGAGCACTAGCTACATAATTTATAAAATAACTTTTTAGTTCTTGAACAGGAATTTTGTTTTAAACACCACTGAAGAGAATGATTTCTGCTATCATGGTTTGGATCAAGCTTCTGTCAAATAAGTTCTTTAACATTTTGCTTTTATACATAAACATTTTTCTGAATATCAAAAAACTAAATTGATTTTTTAATAAGTATATTTTTTAACAGTGCTGTTTGCACAGTAGTCATTGATGTACTCTTCTGTCTCTGGCCACATATTTTATGTAGCAGATGAAGAATTCCTCTTCCTAGCTTCTTCAAAACTAGTGATTATATACGACCCTTTCAGAAAGGACAAAAAAAAAGACGAAGAAAAAAAAACAGTATATAGTAAAAAAAAACCCACTTTTTTTGTCACTGACAGGAGTAGAAACAACCTGGTTAAGCTGGAGTACATATTGTTTCCTGATTGTTGGTATCATTACATTCAAATGTAATATTATGTTTTGGTACTTAAGTAAGATATAAATAATTTCTGTGTATTAAACAGTTCATTCAACACAATTTTCTAAAGTAATTTATAGTCTCACTTGTGCAACTCAGCCTGCTAAAGAGAAGCTTTCAGAAATAGAAAAGTTTCTTCCTTTGCCTTTACTTTAGCTCTTGTGACAAGAATAGGAGTTTATTCAGCAAAATGTTGCTTGACCTAAGTCACTGTTACTCAAAGTAACTTAAGATAGTGATGTAAGATATAAAACATACATGGAAAGAACATACGTAAGAGAACTTCAATAACATTTGCATAATTGTTGTTTGTTCTCTAGTCAAGAGGAAAAAAGAAACCTTTCTGGAAAGCTTTCTATAATCACATGACTAAAGCAAAGCTAACTTACTTTTGAGGTTCCCCGTTATCTTAATTACTTTAAGAGTTACTACACATGTTCTTTTCCTACTGCACACATTTAGGTTATCACTATTCTCTCATCTCACTATTTCAGGATAATAACAGAATAAAGAAACTGTGCCACACTTAGTACTGTTTTTTTCACCCTTCACAACTCAATGCCAAAAAGCAAATGCCAGTATTTCATGACTTTCATACTAGTAGTTCAGTCTTTTGGGCACTAAAACTGAATTTATTCATTTTAGCACAGTAAAATCTAACATTCCTTGAAAACTTGCCCAACACCAACAGCAGAGAATAGAGAGGTTTTCCATAATAAATATTCCAATTTATTTATATCTCAATTCCAATTTATTTATATCTCAGGGCAAATTTCTGTTTAACCAGTGCAAAGCACAGATATATTTCAAACATTCTTCATGAGAGGTTTTACTTGTCAAGATCAAGCCTTAACAATGAACTCAAACAGATCCCATTTATATCAAATTACTGCTCTACCCATACATTCTTTTACATACATGAGCATTAACACACTTTAACAAAAAAAGAAGCTGAAAAAGGAATGCAGTTGCAGAAATACAATCCTGCCTTTCTACAGATTACGTTCTCTGAAATACACCTGGACGTATATAAAACAAAAGGTTATTCTAATATTCTACAGACATGACATTCTGACATCTCAAAAGGTCAGGTGAAGAACTTGTTGAGCACATATGAGCTTTTATTATTTGTGTTTAAATCATGCAACACTGGGACATATTTGCATTTATTTATAATTGTGTATTATTTGAACAGCTCCAGTTATAATAAGAGAACTGAAAGGTACTGTGTAGCTGTACATAATCACTGAAATTTAGTCTAGGGTTAGTTCTTAGGGTATTAAAAGACTTTTCAGGAAAATATACAGCCTATGGTTAATTATTGAGTTTGTTTCTCCTATATCTAAAAGTTTCTGTAGGAACTAACTCATAAGTTAATGTTGCCTATTAATGTAGCATATTAAGTAATATATAAGGGTCATCTCATAAAACTGGCCCCTTTTCCCACATTTAGGCATATACTTGTTATTTCAAACCCCATTCTTCAAAGTCAAATCCAAATACCATGAGCATTTCTGGCAGACATTCACTCATGAGACAAACAAAAACAATTTGAAAAATAAAAGAGTAGCTGGTCTCTTATAAATATCTTGAATACTAATTACTATGATGTAATTTCCTGTAGAATATAAGCCTGCCATTTAATTTTCCTTTTTAACAATTTTCCTGTTAAATTTAAGTAGGTGTGTTTAGCAGAGGAACCCATCTCAGATCTGTAACAAAAATCAGAAAATAAGTTGACCTAATTTGATAACAATAAAATAGACTTTAATTATTCCCATATCTTTTCCTGCAGTATAGTATGGAAATATAAGTTAATATACTTTAGAAATATTTTGTGGTATTTACTTTATGAGAACAGCTCATCATTGCTATTTACTTGCTTGTCAGTCATGAGGGAAAAATGTACAATTATAGATCTAGGACATAATGATTAAAACATTTTAAAAATTGTAACCAAAATAACATTTCGTAAGTCTTCTTCAACATTGAGAATAACTATATTTCTTGGTGCTCTTACAACCATAAGTATAAAAAAGTCTCAGCAACAATTCTCATGTTTTTTCAATAGGGTTTCTTTTCTACCATATTTATGACACTTAGCCCAAATACTTCACACTATTTTACTAGTGGAGATACAGTGAAAGTTTTATGTAACTAAATTCACTGTATTTTAAATTGTTTAAGCTAAAACTTACAGGACCTGTTGCATAACAATATTTATCTTCTCCCAAAGGCTTTTGATATATTTTAAATAAAAAAACCAAATCAATGAAATGACTGATTTTTTTTTTTTTTTACTGCATTTTGATTACTAGATGAATTTGTTAAAAGAGAGGTGAGTTTAACTGTAATGTACTGTCATAGCCCAAGCAGTGCCTCTACATTTTTTTGGATTGTATGTTAGGATTGTTGATTTTTGGCTGGTTTTATTTTTCTCCAGTTTTAGACTCTGCTATGTACCAAAAGTAAGGTAAGAATAGTGAACGGTGACAAGCAACAATAACTTTAGAAAAGTTACACATTAAGCTTTCCCCCTTCAAAGGATGTCAAAAGGGATATTATCTTAGCATAGGGTAGACAGAATCTGTTAAATATAACTGATTATTACTCATTTTTTTCAGATGGCACAAAGCTTTGTCTCATTTTCCTCTATACTATCATGAAGGCCTCCTAATCAATTCACACTAAAAACAAAAGAAAAAGATTTTTTCAAAGGAAACTGAAATTAAAGCCTAATTTATGGATCTTATCAAAAGAAGTAGAAACTCATCCTCAGTAAATAGAGACTATGGTCTATATTTATAAACACAAAGAATGATTTTATTTATCATAAAAGGAAGTCATATTGAAAACTTTACTTAAAGACCTTGATCTGATATTTTTAATTTAGTGTAGATGAGTTCTCACACCCACTCTAACAAATCTTTACCTGCAAACAAGACGTGCATTGAGATGAATAGCTGCAACACTGTTCAATCTGTCTTTGTAGCCCAGAAACCCCTGCAGATAGCGCTGCACTCTATAAAGAGCAAAAAGCAACTGCAGTGCAAGTCCATTCAAATAAACTTTTGGAGACAAGAATCTCATCTTTCTGTATGACCTATCCAATGACAGTGTCTGTAGCAACTAGAAAAAAGAAGGCTGTATAGTCAGCACAGAGTGTTTTCTCTCAAATACAAATTCTGGGTCAGTGGGAACCAATGTTCAAGTCCCTTACTTAACTTAAGGTCCCTTACTCTTAACTTAAAGGGTAAAAGATTTATTTTTGCTTCTTCATCCCTTTAATGTTTTTTGAATAACATATATTAAAAAGAAATTATGTGCATACAGTATATGTTTGCAACATATTTTAAAAATAATTGTTTTTCCTTCACCTTAGGCATGTGATACTTTATTGTTAGAAGGTATGCAAATTTAAGCTGGAGAGTAGGGGTGAGGAAGGAAGCAGTTATTTACTTCGAGCTGGATTTTCAAAGAATTCTAAAGCATAGCCTTTGAACATAACAAGAAAATAAACTGTTTTTATATTGAAGATGTAAAAGTCCTGAGTTTAACATAAAATTGTGTTTCAGGTAGATTTATCAGACTTCCATTAAACACGGACAATGTGTAGGTATATTCAATAGATGCATACATGTTTTGTCAAAACTGTAGTATCAAGGCACTCCAGCATACAAGGGAGTAAAGTTGAAATCAGACAAGTGAAATGACATTCTGTGAAGAGATTAGTCTGATAAATAGAAGTGGCCAACATGAGCCATTTCAGTGGTTTCTGGTTTGATGCATACGTATGACTTCCTTTTCTTTAAGGAATTTAGGTTAAAAAACCACATTGTTTTTCTCACCAAACGTGTTTTTACTGAAACGAAAGCATTCATATTACCCAGCTTCACAGGCTGAAAAGGTTTGGTTTTCACAACTGAAAATTTTGGTTTACTATGGTATATGGAAGTTTTATGACTATTATCTTTCTCCACATCCACAAAAAAATATAGGAAATGCACAGCAATGCGCCACTTTCCTATATCCAGTGGGGCAGATATGCCCTTCCATATTTAGAGGCAAATACTGACCAGTTAAAAAAAGTGTGGTTTTGGAAATCAAATTCAAAGTTAGGCTTTATTTTTGATTAACTACCAGAAAAAAAGAATTTGACTAACAGTATATAGAAAACCTTGAAATGCAGCACTTGACTGCCTATTTATAGACTAACAGGAGTCTTACACATACTTTCAACAAAACTGTATGTAATGCTTAGTGTTACAAATTTGCACTTGGAGGAGGCGCAAAGTTCAGGTCCACTACGGTTATGGGTGCTCACAAAATTAACCAAGAGTGCTTTCCTCACCCCAGCTTCTGCCATCAATAATTTTACAAATCTAACCACTTTCTATCAGCTTTCTGTCCTCATACTACCTAGTTTTGAGGGAAACAGTACATTTTTTCTCAAACAGTAAAGGGAGAGGTCATGCATTGTTCACTGTCAATATCTCCTTCAACAAAGACTGTACAAGGCATGGCAGTAACAAGATATTTTTTCATAAACCATTGTTGAGTACTGGGAAGAGATGTCAAGTCTTTTTCCATGAAAATTTAATGTCATATTGTTATGGCAATACAAATTCAGGTGATAAACATATAAACTTTTTAAAAGTGTAGGAAGATGTGATCTTTAAAAAAGATGTGATTTTTAAGCATTCTTGACTTGGATAGTTGATGATATTGCCTTTTGATGTCATTATCATAAAAAAGAACACTAGAAGGCCTTTCATTTAATATGCAACGGTTCTGGTGTCAATGTAGCTTGATTTTTTTTCAATCCCTCTTGATCTTTTTTCATAGGCAGAGGATGCTTCTTTTAAGCATTTCTGTGCAATTTTGGTTGCAAATACAAAATAAACAGGTATATGATTACATTTAAAGAACATAAAATACTTCAGGTCACACACTTGCATGTCTTCTGTAAGAAGGTATGTTGTTTGTAGAGAAGCCTATTGTTAGTTCTATTATGTGGCCATAAAATGCTAACATTTTCATACAGTTAAGAGCCTGTAGTACTAAAAGCCTTTGATAACCTGCAGTTGGCTTCTGGTAACAACAACAAGGAAAGCCTGACAGATTCATATCACTGAACTAGGATGTCTTTTTTCATTTGATCTCTTCGGAAAAGTATTATCTGTTTCAGTCTCCACAGAACAGAAAGGTGGGACAATATGTTACCAGTAAAACTTGCTGTGTAAAAGTATCCAAGACTTTCACAAATTGATACCAGTTACCTGTATGCTAATTGCGTCATGGCATTTTATCACATTCAGATAATTTCTGTGACAGAGAGGATTCCTGGTGAAACTAACTGTCCGATATCGAGCTTCACTTTTATAAGACTTTGAGGCAAAAAAAGGTTCTGCAAACCTAAGCATTTAAAAGTCTGTCTTCCATTTAAACCTTGATGTGTTATCTCTGAATAATTAATCTCTCCATCTAGTCCATCAGAGCTGTTTATCACCAATGTGGTGTAACTAAAAAGCAAATTTTATTTTTTATTGGAGGATTCTCTGTTCATGACAGTCTCAGTAAGTCACTGAGACTGAGTGATGAAACTATGGAATCATACATGGTGACTAGTAGCAGACTAGGAAACATATGAATGCGGAATCTCCTATCTAAACAAACTGAAAGCATTTTCTATTTACTACCTATGATGTGTCAGTGAATTTATGTGAAGGCACTTTGGTTTGTTCTAGCTTTGGTAAAAAACTAGGACCTTTACTTACTCTAGTAAACTGGAAGACTTTTTTGGTGCCTTTTTTTTTTAACACTGATCTTTGGCCAGATCCCATTCTTTCTTATACAGATACTACAAATTGTAGCACAGGATTATCAGAAAAATGGAAATGCACAAAGAGAGTAATTTCTTATCTAGCAGGCAGAGACTGAATTCATTCAGCTTAGTGTTTTCAAGATGTATACCAAATCCCTTGGAAAACTACAGCACACAAAGTTTCAAAATTTATGAAAAAAAAGAAAAGATAGCACAGAATGTGGAATATTAGAAAGTCACAGAACAGTCTGTAAATATAAAAATGTACAGTTGTGCTAATACCTAGAAACTGTACTATGTTGCAACTTGTGAGTAGATATGTTGGTGTAGCTCACCATTATCTCATGAGTAAGCTTTGCATCTACTCTCAATCTCATCTGGTATCTCACTGTAACCCGGAACTCCAGTTTTTGCAGTTAGTTGTCTTTTTCTCTGATTCATAAGCATCATTAAAATGAGTCATGTATTTTTCAAGTATTCACAAAATTTCCCAGCTTCTTTCCTGGTCCCCAAGAAATTGCAGACAAGTGTTATTCAGCCCATCATAGCTTCTCAATGTTATGTTTTGACTCCTTCACTCTGAGTTACACCCTTCTCCCTAGGGTTGCTCAGTAGCAATCTCTTCAAGAAAACTCCAAATAAACCAGATGTAATTGACATCTGCATACCCAGACACACAATTTCAATCCCTCTTAAACTACACTTGGGGAATGTTAGGTAGGAAAAATCACTCCCCTGGGCCCAGTACAGTCTATCATCTTTTCCATTGTCTCTCTTTCCAGCACAGAACTTGAGCCAGAACTTTCCTAACTCTGAGAAACCTGGATGCTCTCAGAGGGTGACCTGATAATTACAGTCATTTGATAAACATTAAATGCATTCAGGAGTTCAAATTCTGCTTGATGGTCACTATTAGGCCATCCTCTGACAGCATAAATCCCATTCATCTGATCAGAAGATTTTGTCTGAAAACTGCTACAGAGAAACATATTGCATACAATGAACTTCACCTTCTTCAAAAAGGTCAAGTCTACACTGGCAAAACTTAAGTTTATCTACAAAACCATAGGTGATTGTTTTCCCTAAAACACCTGTTGACATGTAAAAGACATATTCCATTATCTAGGATAATCCCTGAGAAGTGTTTGAGACTGTGTGCATATTTCACATCAGAAAAAAAACAAACCACAAACCCGAAAACAAGGCAAAACAACAACAACAAAAAAACCCCTCCAATGCTCCCCACCAACAAAATCCTCTCAATTCTTTTAAAAAGTTTATTTGTGAAATACAGTGTGGGTCCTGAATATTGATATTGAAGTTCATCATGTAATGAACAGAGCTGTTGAAAAATCATGATCAGAAGAGAAGAAAGCTTACGCTGAATATTTTTACTGGTATTTCAAATACAGAATAAACCAGCAAGTTAGGGCTGTGAAAGCTTAGTATCTCTTCACAAACTGTTAAGAAAATTCAGTCTTAAACAGCTATACTCATTTGGAATTGTGATATGCAATGTTTTCCACTGGATTCAGAAGTTAGCTGTTTCTCTGCTCATGTCTGAAATTAATGATATCCTGGTATGGCAGTCAAGCTACCTAAGCTTGCATATTCTGCTAATGGCACGGATTCTCATTAACTTCAGTGGAGCTATGAACTAGTGAAAAAGGCTGCACATTCCGATTTGATGTTGACAAAATTACTTTTTTTTTTAAATAACTAAAACTCCCAAACTCAACATCAAATTTTTAAGTACTGTCCTAACTTTTTTCAAAGCAAAAAATACAACCTCATTTTTAATAACAGTATTTCATGAAATATTTTCAGCTAAACTCCAGTTGCTAATAATTCCACCGCAAACTGAGCTGTATTTGCTAATTTTTTTTTTTTTCCATAAATGTGATGAAAGCTAAGAAATGGAGTGGTAGCTAATAAAGTGTTTGTTATTGTATTCACTTTTCCCAAATAAATAAATAAATAAATAAATAAATTTA
>NW_010535633.1:0-16422 GCF_000687285.1 Phaethon lepturus
GTGGATCCCATCAGGCCTCATAGACTTGTGGTTGTCCAGGCAGCTTAACATGTACTTAACTGCTTCCTTCTGGATTATGTGTGGGTTATTGCGCTCTCCATCCCCATCTTCCAGCTCAGGGGGCTGAATACCCTGCAGATACCTGGACTGGCTATGAAAGATTGAGGCAAAGAAGGCATTAAGTACCTCAGCCTTGTCCTCAGCCTTGATGACAATGTTCTCTGCTCTATCCCGTAAGGGATGGAGATTCTCCTTGGCTCTTTTTTTGTTGTTAATATATTTGTAAGAGCATTTTTTGTTATCCTTTATGACTGTGGACAGATTGAGTTCTAGATGGGCTTTTGCTTTTCTGATTTTGTCTCTGCTTGACCTAACGGGATCCTTGTACTCTTCATGAGTTGGCTTCTCCTTCTTCCAAAGGTGATAAACTCTCCTTTTTTCTCTGAGTCCCAGCAATATCTCCCTGTTCAGTCAGGCCAGTCGCCTTCCCGCCAGCTCTTCTTACGGCACATGGGGACCGCCTGCTCCTCCACCTTCCTGGACCCTTTTGTCCTTCAGGACTCTCTCCCAAGGGACTCTCTCAACCAGTGACCTGAACAGGCCAAAGTCTGCTCTCCGGAAGTCCATGGGAGCACTTTTGCTGACCCCTCTCCTTACTTCACTCGTAACTGAGAATTCTGTCATGTCGTGGTCGCTAAGCCCATGACGGCCTCTGACCACCACATTTCTCACCAGTCTTTCTCTGTTTGTAAACAGCAGGTCCAGCAAGGCACCTCCTCTGGTGGGCTCACTCACCAGCTGTGTCAGGAAGTTATCCTCCACACACTCCAGGAACTTCCTAGACTGTTTCTTCTCTGCCGTGTTATACTTCCAGCAGATGTCCGGTAGGTTGAAGTCCCCCACAAGAACAAGGGCCAGCGAATGCGAGACCTCCGCCAGTCGCTTATAGAATGTCTCATCTGTCTCTTCGTCCTGGTTGGGTGGTCTGTAACAGACTCCCAGCAGGATATCTGTCTCATTGGTCTTCCCCCTCATCCTTACCCATAAGTACTCTATTTGGTCTTCACAATCACTGATTTCTATGCAATCATATATACACACACACTATTCTACTGTAGAAATAACATCTTTTATGTAAAGTCCCTTAAGTAGCTTTTACTTCAGCCTTTTTTCTTACTCTGTCAAGGTACCAAAAATTTTATGTTACAACATATGATTATAATTCTATCTTCCATGAGGTTACAGTAATTTGGTAACATTGTCTTATTAAATCTTTCTATAACAGTTTGAAATATTCAGAGAAATCTCTTAGCATTATTATCTTAATTATCATCCTGAATCTAAGAATCAATATTTTCTCAAGGTCATTTGTAATGATAATCATCAAACATAGACAGCAGTGCAATTGCCTGAATCACTATTTGAGACTTAGACGCACTTGTTCCCTTACCACTAAGTTATGTATTGCACCCCTTATCTGTGACACCTCTCTAGAAAAGAACAGCAGAACCAAGAAGACTTGTTCAGAATTTAACCAAGAAAAGGCTGTTTCAAATGAGACAGTTAAAAAAGCTTTCCAGAGGAGTGGAAAGTACATGATGTCCAGTTTGATGTGCAATAAGTAAGCAATTAATTTGCTTCAGCTTTTTATAACAGTCACTGATTTCAGGTGACAAAATCTGAATGGTGAGGTGTAGAAAAACTGGCTAACTTTTGTGCCATGACTCAAAGAGTTATTATGTCTTGGCTTCATGTTGAGATGAGACTCAGGTGGGCATCAGTCTCTCCTACCTGCATGTTACTTTCTGGTGGAAGGGAGACTGTGGTTGGCAGGCAAGAAAAGAGCTGAGATGTTCATCCTAGGGCATCACAAGGTCCACCCTTCTTGGATGGCTTTTAATGTCCTGTAATTGCATAACTGCTACAGTACTAGACTGCCATGATGCAGAGTCAGTCTGCTATGGGATCCTGAGAATAAGGAGAGTCTCTAATCTTACATAAGGCATTTAATTTTTTTTTAAATGAACCAGGCACTTATTTGGATAGATAGGTAAATTGAAGTACGGTAACATAAGCTAATGTCAATTATGCCTTTTGCTGATGCTCCAGTTAGCTCAGAGCAAAGAGGTTCAAGATAGTCCCTGTATATCCATCCCTGTAAACATTCAAGATCAGGATGAACGAGGCTGTGAGTTGAAGATGTCCCTGCTCGTTGCAGGGGGGTTGGACTAGATGACCTTTAAAGGTCCCTTCCAACCCAAACCATTCTATGATTCTATATTCCATCAGTCTTTGCTATGACCAACAACAGGTTAAAAAGATCTTCCTATGAGAGTCAAATGACAAAGACAAGAAAGTTAGAGGGACAATGCCTCAGGTCAGATTGCCTTTAGAGCAATTTAGATGCAGTAACCTAAAGCCACAAAAATACTGTAGCTAGCGATTTGCATGCATCTGGTCTATTAGGAAGGAAAAGAAATCACTACTGCTAGCATCCCAAAGGGATTTCCCAGTATGCTGGAGATGCTTCATCCAAAGGTGACACAGAAATGCAGACTGCTCCCCACTAGCAATAGTTCTTTGCCATCTTTAATACTAACCAATTATCAAGCTAATAAGTATTTCAGTACAATATGAAAGAAAAAAATAAGGGCAGCATTTAGCCTACTGCCAGGCATGTATTCCATTGATGCTGTAAATGTATCTGAAAGTGGCACTGAAGTTCAAAAGACATAATTGTTATGAAACGATTCCTCTCTAATGAGACCTTCCTATCAAAAAGCTCTTAGAGTTAGGCAGCCAAATGATGAATCACTAGAAACTGGGTGCCTTATTCCCTTGATTGTTTTTTTTCTTTACCTAAAATTTTAAAATGTCATGAGTTATCAGCAGCTCTCAGCACAGCAATTTTTTTACCATAGTTTACATCTATATTGCTTAATTAATTTAAAGATTGTAACACTTACTTTTTCAGAAAGCTGTTTTGGCAGCCAACTTTACAAAGCAAGGAAGAAAAAAAAAAGAAAGAAATCCTAAATAAGTATAAATTTAAACAGATGTGAAATGCGCAAGTTTTGTTCATTAGCATAGTAAAGTCAGCATTAAATGTCAACCACAAATGTTTTTTACCTAATAAAATGTTTTTTACATTTATCCCAGAATAATGAAACAAATTATGTTTACCATAACTTACATTCTCACAGTTAAGGTCAAGTTAACAAATCAGTGGGCTTCTAGAGAAAATGGCAGCTTCATTTATTGCTTAAAAAATATTTTGTCATACACAGTGATATTTGTTTGGGTAGTATCTTAAATTATTTGTGATCTTTCTGCTTTTAATTGCATGTGTTAGTAAAATGTAAGTTTTGTAGGTCTTCTCTGTGATACTGTGTCTGAGCAGAAAAGAACACTGACATGCCAAACCATGTCGTGCTGATAAACAAAAGTAGTAGTAAATAATGATATGACCTTTAAAAGACTGGTCTAGCTGTCAAAAAAATGGGTACATGGGTTCTCCCTTCAAACTATTCTAGCAGCTGTAGAAAGATTCATGACAATACAAAATATTATGAGCTACCTGGATATTAAAGGCAAACTGCTTTCTATTTTGGTGCAAGAAGTTGCCTTGCTCTGATAAAGCTCAATTATTTGCACACCAACTTTATATCTATTTGACAAATCTCAGGAAAAAAAAAAAAAGCAATCCAAATGTTTATGAACATGCATTTTCTTTCAAAAAAGGTAATTTGAGAATGTCAGGCCATGTCATCAAATGTTAGATCTGGAGTAGCAAGCATTGTGCAGAAGTATTCCAGCCTGCTGAAGACAAGAAGCTATACTATTCCTGTGTCTTGCAGGAGGATATAAAAGGCAAACCTTGGGGTCTTTTTTTTTCTTTTTTGGTATATGATGGGGAAACAGAAGCTATGATTTGTCCCCCAAAAAATCATTCATAATGTTGGTTCAAATGGAAAGGTCAAATCATGGTAATAAATACACACAATATTGTGATGTTGTAACATTGACGACAGATCTTGGAGTCAAATACAGCACCATCCAGTTTACTATTCACATATAGTAATGCAGTCTCACTTGCAATGGTATTTGAAGTTGCAACAGTAGTTTGCAAGTGCAAAGTAATACATGTCATATTGTATACAGGTGCCTACAGGGTTTTGATATCCTCATCTGGAGAAGAGAGCTTTTGCAGCTTAACTTCATACTTGGTTTCTTTAAGACAATTCAGAAGAGAGTGTGTGCACATCATACAGCATTTCCAACAGTAAGCAGTTTCTGTAAATTATCTCAGCTTGGACATCCACAGCCCACTGTATGCAAAACAAATTACTAGTTTTCAAAATCCATTTTGGAAACAGAATTCCACTCACTTTTACAATGAAACAATCTAGTTTTGCAAGGATAATGCAATGCACAGTTTTTCTTACATCATGTAGATAGCTAATTTCTTTTTCTTTTATTGCCGTTCCTGGGTCAACATAATTTATTTACTAAGTTTCATGCTGCTGGGAAGCATAATTTCTCATAATTAAAAAAAGTCCTTCTCCAGCCTTCTTGTAGGCCCCCTTTAGGTACTGGAAGGCTGCAATAAGGTCTCCCCAGAGCTTTCTCTTCTCCAGGTGGAACAACCCCAACTCTTATCAACCTGTCTTCATAGGAGAGGTGTTCCATCCCTCAGAACATCTTTGTGGGCTCCTCTGGACCCTCTCCAACAGGTCCGTGTCCTTTTTATGTTGGGGGCCCCA
The DNA here is from genome assembly GCF_000687285.1 of Phaethon lepturus. Classification (NCBI taxonomy): domain Eukaryota; kingdom Metazoa; phylum Chordata; class Aves; order Phaethontiformes; family Phaethontidae; genus Phaethon; species Phaethon lepturus. The sequence goes on from NW_010535633.1 coordinate 4,764, forward strand.
GAGCTGCATGCTACAGATAAAAATTGCTGCAGCTGTGATTGCTCTATTGTAGTATCATTTTTATTTAAAAGAAAAATATTTGGTTTGAGAGGGCAAGTTTCTTTCTTTGCTAGCTTCACACAACACTTATTTTCTTTGGGTCTACTTCCCTTCCAACTTGCATAGAGGATACAATTCCATATAGAAAATTTTGTTGACATACACTTCATGCTGTTTTTCCAGCTGACAGTATGTAATTAAATCAGTGTTCAACCCGAATAACATCAGATGTATTCTTCATGTATGGAATTTCATCACTCTAAGTATGGCCTTCACTTCAGCTTTTCCAGATACCTAGAGTAATTTGGAAAACTTCGCCATGTTCAGAATCTTGTTTTGTTTTTTAAGTCTCTTGTACATCTCCCCACTGCAGTTTATCAAAGTTTATTGAAAAATATTATCTCCAAATAAAGAAAGGTCTTGTGTTGGTGATATATGCTATACATTGTAAAATGTCAGTAATATCTTTTCATCTATACTCATCCCAATGTCAGCATTGCTCAACGGAATTAGCAGAATTAAGTAGGTCTTGTACAAATATAACAAAAAAATGTTCCTGGACCAAAGTCTCAAGAGACTTTACAAGAAAATTTTTTGATGTTTAAAATAAAGATTAAGTTCAAAAATCCCGTAATCCAAGTTCATTACAATTTTGTCAAAATGTGACATTGAAGGAAATTTTCGTAAAATGTTTTGTTTGGAAAAGAGAGCACTGAGCTATCTTTACTTACCCATGTTTTCAATTAGAAATTGTTTATTTTTTAAGTTTATCTATAAAAGTTTAAAACTGAAAATTAAATTAAACTTTAAGTCATTTTTTTCCCTTTTTTTTGTTTAACTGAAAATATGAGAGAGAAGGAATCATTTTACAACCTTGAGATTCTTCTTTCTTTTTCATAATGAGATAATACAGGTTATTCCTACATATCCAATTGCCTTCTAACTGGAGTAGAGACAAAGAAAAGGAGAATGAAATAAAATAGGGATATTTATTTCTCACATGCAAAAAGTAACATCAGAAAAGAATTACCAGCTACTGTCCCCAGCAGGAAAGATTCCAAAACATATAATTGCTAAAACGTGAGTAATTCTAAAGGATGCAGTTCATACAGGAAAAGAAAAAAAAACAAAAACAAAAAAAAGAAGAGATTTATTCATGTGATTACTGTTACTCCCATTATTCTCATGTCTGTTTCTCTCCTGTTAAAATTTATGAGAACATTGTCACCAAAATTCTATAAAGGTCTCTGAAAAAGGAAAAGCTTGTTATGTGAAATCACCAGAAAAGGGCTTAGAAAATTCCAAGGACCTTTAGGTCCCTGTGTATCAAGTCACTAATGAGAGAGTTTAATTTCAAATTGTTTCCAACATTACTTTGGTTTTGTTGAGATTCACCAGAGGAAGTCCTCCTTTGTCAGACACCTGAGCCTGCAAGGGAATCTGATGCCCAAATAAAGACAATGGTGACATCAGGAATGAATAAGATACCTAACTGAATGCCATCAGTGTCCTATTGTCTTCTGTAATACAGCCCTTTCATTACATTATATGGGTTTCCTTAGGTTTCTAAACAAAATGTGCCAGTTTCTGCTAAATTGTTTTAGCTAGATAATGCCACATCATGGCTCTCAATACTGGGAACAGAGATAAGCCGATCTGATGAATCTTGAACCAAATAATAGTTTCTCAAAGAAGCACACAGAACCTTCTATCTGTATAGGTGGGTTTTGCATAATATGTCAGAAAAGGACTATGAGCTCGGCACAACAGTAGTGAGGGGGCAGGTAAGAATTACATCACCTCTATCTCTTTTTCGGCTTACTGCTTCAGAGGAAATAAGTTTCATTAAATAATTTGATTTTGCAGAAGGTCTTGGAAACATTACAGCCATTTCTAGAAGTGGGGTTACGATGACTCAAAAATAATAGATGATTTATTGACAATTAAACATAAAATCAGGTTTTATTATCATTTGTGAGGATAGCAGTTTTTCTCAGCAGTATATGCTGCTCAAAAAAGCTTCTACCACAAAAAAGTTTCCTGTGTCAACACATATGGAAGTTTGCAGCTCCTGTCTCTATCAAATACTAATCACCACTGTGTGTCACACTGGAAACTAGGAAAAAAATATTTCTATTTTCTTTTCATTTTAGCTGTAATGTGTAAGCTGTGGTTACGAGGACATGTCTGTGTTCCCTTGCTAAATAATCAGCAAGGCAAACAAATGCCAAATCCAGCACTTGAGGAGGAACAAACCCAGGCACCAGTATGTGCTGGGGGCCACTCAGCTGGAAAGAAGCTTTGCAGAAAAGGACCTGGGGGTCCTGGTGGACGCGAAGTTGAATATGAGCAAGCAGTGTGTCCTTGCTGCAAAGATGGCTAACAGTATCTTGGGCTGCATCAGGAGCGATGTTGCCAGCAGGCTAAGGGAGATGGCCTTTCTCCTCTTCTCAGCCCTGGTAAGGTTACACTTGGAGTGCTGGGTCCAGTTCTGAGCTTCTTATTACAAGAAAGACATGGACATATGGGTCCAGTGAAGCACCACAAAGACGATGAAGGGACTGGAGCATCTCTCATATGAGGAGAGGCTGAGACAGATGGGACTGTTCAACCTCGAGGACAGAAGACTCAGAAGCATCTTCTCCACTTGTATGAATAATGGGAAATAAATACGTGGGAAAATGTAAAGAAGATGGAACTAGACTCTTTTCTCAGTGGCGCCCAGTGACAGGACAGAAGGCAGTGAGCACAAACTGCAATATGGGAAATTCTTTTTACATATAAAAAGACCAGAGGATTTTTACTTTGTCATCAAACTTTGGAGCAGAAAAGCCCAAGAGGCTGGGGAGTTTGCAACCTTCAAAACCTGACTGCACATCATCCTGAGAACCTGCTCTAGGTGATAATCTTTTTGAAAAGCAGATCAATTTACCTAGAAAGAGTGCAAGTTTCAGACTGGTCTGCCATGCACTGGGCAGCCTCAGAACCCAGGTGGTGGGTTAAGCTCCAGAATTCAGAGGGAACATGACATCCTCCTTACTAGTCTGACTTTGCACCTCAAGAAACTTCATTTGGTATATATTTGCTACATGATCTCTGCAGCATCTATATAGCACAACTAGTCCCTGTGGTCCCTAGTTATGAAAAGAAACCTTTAAGCATTATTTTACGTATAAAAAAGACACACTTCTTTTCTACATCAAAAAAATACTTATTTTCCTGAAAAAACCCCCAAGTTTATTCTTTGTAAGGGCAGTAGGAAGGTGTTTTCTATGCTAGATTGTGTTAGACTAACACATAGTGACAGAAAATATGTAAACTCCTTTGACATGAAATACATGTTGAAGACATTTTTGTCACTCAGTAATAAAAACAGAAAAGTTGGAGGAAGTTTCATTGTGCTAAAAAAAACCCTCCTCTTTATGAATTGTTTATTATTAGCTTCCAAAACAAGACATGAGTCCTCATAGAAGTGGCTATAGCATCACTGGTTTCACGAGGACTTGGCTAAAGGGAAATGTAATTTGCCACATGCCTCAAAGGCTTGTGATATAGACAAAGGGATTTTGTTGTTGGCTTTTTGGAGTATTTTTTGGGGGGTTTGGATTTGTTCTGCCTTTTCCCCAGAGAAAACTAAGGTGAAGCACAGCTAACGGAAAATTTCATCTATAGATTTAGAAAATGATATAGTTACACCTCATAGCCAGCAGGTGAAAGCTTGCATATCTTGGTCAGTTTTTCATAGCGCGTAAAGGGACATTTATTCCTACAGACTAAAGGCGAAGATTTTGTAATGCAGCTGCTAAAAGTCAACTATGAATCCATATGTCAACTCTTACCATAGAAGTCCAGACTTCCAGAATTGTCAATCAGTAGCTCCTGCTGTTTTCTGCATTACCAACACATTTGAAAACCAGATTTCATTTTTTACATCCTGCATGAGTATTTTACAATCTCACTTTAGAAGCTGAAGAAGGAGAATTTAGGACAAATTTTTAGGTGGTGTTTGTTTGTTTGTTTGTTTGTTTGTTTGTTTGTTTGTTTTTTGCCACTGAAGGAAATAAACTTGCACATGGGCAAAGAAAAACTGGTTGTCAAGGTAGGAGGTATTGTGCCCCCTACAGGTAAGTCTAATTTGACCATGGACTTTTCACGTGATTCTCTGAAGTTTCTGAACTATGGTTGGGATTTGAAGGAGTGCTTTGGTGCTTAACTTAAACTCCTTTAGAAATTCCCAACCTAGTTGCTTTTAACTTGTTAAACTGCAAGAATTTGTAGGAGTGGACTCACAGCATTACAGAATGGCTTGAAAGTGATCTTTGGAGGTCATCTTGTCCAACCCCCATGCTCAAACAGGGTCACCTACAGACTATTGCCTAGGACCATATCCAGTTGGTTTTTGAATATTTCAAAGGATGGAGACTCCACAACCTTTCAGGGCAGTCTGACTCATTGAAAGCATTTTGTGAAGGACTTGCAGATCTATGGTGTCTGGAAAGAGAAGAAAATTCTGAATATCCCACACATAGAGTCAAAAAAACCTTTCCATCTGAAGCAACAAATGTTGGACTAAATTATGGTTCAGTTTTGAAGTCTGCACTAATAACTATAATCAGTGTGGTTTTGTCCATCAACCTTCCCCAAATTAAATACATATTAAAAATACTTATGCAGAGCCAAAGTTGTCATCAAACAGGGAAAATTAATTGTCAACTGCTAAAGACGTTCCCCTGTACCCTCTGTGAACCTCTGTGAAGAGAAGATGAAAGCTCTGTGAAGCCAGGTTTGTCTGTCTTTTGCAAGATACAAGCAAACAGTTCCTCAAAGCATTTTGTAAGCTGTGTTTCAAACACTTTTGACCATAGTATGTTCCATACATAGTCACACAACTAAATTATTTTAGATTCTTAAGATTGCCTAAAATTAAATCCTTTTTCTCTAATAAAGACAAACAAATGTCCAAAAACATTATTTTCTAGATTTATTAATATATTTTTCCAATCTGTCATACACCACGTGAGCGGACGTGTGGTGCTCAGTTGTTGCCTGGTGTTAAAATACAGCACAGTCTTAAACTCATTTCCTCTGTTGAAGTAGAGTATTACCTATAAACCAAGACCTCTCAAATAGACAAAAATCTATCATTGCTCCAGAGAGCAAATTTTGAGTGTGTAATTTACTGATCAGTAAAACTGTATGAAATCCTTTCAACAAAGAAAATGAACAGAAAACACGGTTTGCTATTTTTATGGGGGAAAAAAAAGGAAATATTTTGTTTATTTCATATTTTTTTCCCTTTCCTGGAAAAAGACCACATATGACTTTGTTTTATTTGATTTTTTTCTTTGTTTTTTTCTTCCAAAAGTGAGGCCAGATTTTTGTTTTGAAATATCCTCCTTTTGCAGTAATTCTAGGGAAGAAAGGCACAAGTTTTACTGATTAAAAAAATAGCTTGTCTTAGAAGACAAAGAAAGCTAGATTTTCATATCTTTCCTCATTACTAATGGCTTGTCTTTCCTGGGACACTGCATCATGTTAGAGAAATACTTTAATGAGAATGGTTTCTGATTTTATCACAGACAAATCCTCACCAAAGGGGAGTTTTTGCAAATCCATACCCCCTTTCTTGTTAACTGGCCTATTCTTCAGCCCTGTAGTTTTCTTGAAGGTAGTCAAAATTTATGAGACAGAAAACACAGAAGCCCGGTTTATCTGCAGAACTTTTTTTTATAGTAAGGAAGAACGTGTCAAGAACAGGTCTCTGGTGAACCTCTCAAAATCAGAGGATCAGCTCAAATATTTTTAAATAAGATATTAACATTGACACTGAAATCGTGCCTATCACAAACCACAGAACCTCACATTTATTTGTGCAGAAAGCATAGGGACTTCTTTCTTAACTGTGGTTTATATTTTAAAGGAAGTAAAAATCCAGCTGAGGGGAAATCTACCAATTTCTTATATTAGCTTTCTAAAATGTATATATCTTCAGGTTGGAGGGCCTTATCATTCTTTGCTTGTAAAAACAAAAATTCTATAATTGCTAAAAATTTGGATATAGGTACAAGGTGTATTTTGGATTCTGTCCTTACGTCACAACAGTGGTGGAAAACGTATCTAAAATCAGTAAAGAGAAAGCAGATTTTGCCCAATAGGATTTCATGTTCCTCAAAGTCTATGAGGACAGGAAAATAATTCTTGCATTTTTCTACCAATCCATTGGCAACAGTGAGGTCTTTGGTATTATCTGGCTTATGTTGCAGTTTGAGGTATTTAGGTATTTTAATGTAGGGTGGGGTGGGTGTTTTTAAGCAGAAGAGAAAACTGAGTCTGGAATCTCACAAAAAACTGGAGGAAAGGGAGGACTCATTAAACTATGGAACAGTCTAGTTCAGGTGGTAATTCACAGGCTACCAATTCCTGATGAAGAAAGAAGTAGAAGAAATTTACCCAGCAAAATCTAAAGGCATCAAGGAAAAGACACGTGTGTAGGGTAGAAAGGGAATTAGGTAACACCTCATAGTAGTATGGGGTCTAACCACCCAGAGAAGTGATTCCTGCATCTGTTGTAAATATTATTTTAATGATGACAGCAGTAAGAAAACAGAAGCTGATTTTTATACTTTCTTTTGCCTTGTGCAGTCATCTACATATGTATGTGAAATGCAAAGTGCAATATGTGACTTTTTGAAATGAGTAGTATTTAGCAGAAATGTGTAATCACACAAGATGCCAAGATTCTAGTTAGGGTCCAGTATTTTGGTTTTGGTGGGTTCTTCTCTGCTAGCCATGGCAAGCCACTGTACCCTAAAAAATGTTGGACCCTCTGCCCACTGCAGCATAGCTTCATATGTGAGTCTGAATTTCACACTCTAGAGTAAAACTAGGCCTTCTAAAAACATTATCCACTTTAGGAAGCAAGATATGGGTGATTTTGGAAATGTTGCTCTTACCATAAAAGTCAGTGGGAAACAATAGTTATGCTTTCCAGTGCTCCTACTTATGTGCCACACTACATTAAGCTAAGTTGTATAACTTTTACATCTTAATACATTATAGCCATTTTCTATTTATGATCATGTAATAAATTTTCATTGCTGCTGATTTTATTACATGTAGGTTGAACTGAGTTCAGATAAATACTCTTATTTACCTGGAAAAATGTGAGTGCCTTGATTAACAATCAATTCCAGCAAGAAACATTGAAGTTCTGAAATAAAATTCAAATGTCATCCTCCTATGCTTTCAGAAAGCCTCTGTTCTTGACACAAAACATCCAATTAAAAATGGTGTTCTTTTGCTTTTAAACCTGACACTTTCAAAAGGTAATCCACAATGGACCAACAATTTGAATAACCACAGGAGATATTGAGATGTACTTAATCTAAAACAAATTCATGATGCTTCCTACTTCGTTATGTTTTTGCAGGACTGAAGTTTTCCTCTTTCATTGTGTATAGAGAATGGGATATTGTACAGTCTCTTCTTATGTTAACATGTTTCAATGCATTCAGCATTCCCAGTGAACAGCTTCTGGCCACACACCTCTATTTTTATAATAGATAAGATTTGTTTCATCTGTCTTGCTGTCTAGATGTGTGTTGGCTTGGCTTAAATAACCTGATCTTTTTAACACAGCTTCTTTTTTTAATTAAAAACCTGATTCCTAGTCTTCTCCTTATATTCATTTTACTTTATACTCAATTGATTGATTTAAAATGCCTTTTTGGAAAGTAAAGGAAATTCACACGAGTTAAATTTAAATCAGCTCTCTCTCTGCTTTTAAAAATGGAGGACTCATACAGTTTTTCTACATGAAAAATGTCTTTAGACTGGGAGACTGATAAACGAATACAAGATTGAAGTTTTTTGGTGCATAGCCCCCTCCGCACTCCCTTTTCCTTTGCAAAATACAGAGGCTGTGCATCTTAGCACACACACAACTCCATTTGCAGCTTCAGCAAATAGTGCATAGACCTAGCAGCAGGCAAAAAGCAAGCCTTGGAGAATTACTATAAAAACAGAGCACTCTGCCCATCCAAAGAACAGAGCTAACAAGATATTGTTTAGTCAAACACTAAGGGTAAAAAGTCAGACTTAACTGAATTAGATAAGAGCTCAATAGGACCCCAACTTCAAATTCCCTTAATACCCTTTTTCTAAAGGTCAAACATTCAGGGTGTTTTCAGATTGATCTGCTACAGATGGATAATTTGTGTTAGCTCAATTATAAATCCTTTGGTGGATATAGATTCTTGTAAACTCTTTGCCTTGCTCTTCTGCCCACGTTTTCATGGATTTGACCTTAACAGTCCATTGTGAAAGTTCAGGTACTGGGCTGGCTTTATAAGCATCTTTCTGCTATCATATTGCAGTTCAAAGTGTTCAGCGCTCAAAGTCCCTTTTTGTATGCTGGATGGTTCCTGTATGAGGAGGGTGTTGCTTTCTCTATGGAAAACAAAATGGGTAGCTGTATTCTCTTTTGCTGTGTCTCTTTTTTTTTTTTTTTTTTTGAAAATTGCCTGTCTTCTCTTAAGCAGGCCAGTTCAGAAAGGCGTACTCAAATTCTCGTATTCTTTATCTTTGCAGCTCAATGTCTGAAGATCAAATGGAATCTGTGAAGAGAAGCTCTTTTAGACGGCAGAACTCATTCACACTGACGCTACAGTATGGCATTCTTCCTCTAAAAACCTACTCACAAAAACTGGAAAAAACAAAATACTACTGTTCAGCAAAAGGGAGGGCAAGTGTCATTTTCATTAAGGGTTCTTACAAGCACAGACACAAAGATAAATTTTCAAGCCCACCAAACTTTTGTTTCCTAATCAATGGTTGCTACCTAGATGATTTTGCATGGAAGAGTCAGGTTTCATCTTATTTTTTAAAAATGTATTTTAATAAGATGAAATATCCAAACGAAATTAAAGGTAACTTTGAAAAAAAGAAATTAAAAAAGGAAGTATGTCACTTGAAAAATGAATAAACACATCTCTTTGACATTGCTTTAACTTTTGATTTTGTTTTCTTCTGAATTAATCTTCGAGGGAAATTAACCCAGTTTTGGCCTATGATTAGAGTGCTGTAGAACATGGTCCCACTAAACTTTCTCTAAATAGTTATCCAAAAATATTAATTATATTATCAGGTCCACAATGCCTTTGACTGGGCATAACAGCAGGTTGTGAGGAATTTGCTTTCCAGCTAAACATGACAGTTTTTCTCTCCTTTAAGCACAGACCAAAGACAGAAACCAAGTGCAAAGGACGCTAGTCACGCTGGGCAGGAAACATACTAGCTTTTCATAAGTCAGTCAGTCATTGTAGTTACTGGCTATATCATACAACACTTGGAGTGCAAATTTTTGCAAATTTGGAAACAAAACAGCAAGGGAGTCTTGGAGGAAATTTAATCAGCTGGACATCTCCCGCAGCCTAGTAAACTAGAGCTCCATTAATCATTGCCAAACACCTCATGAAGCTATTTGTAGCTCTGCCACCTCTTTTGTGTAAAGCATTAGGGTAAATCAGAAGAACAAAGGAAAGATTTGCAAGCCTCCTGGCGACATGGGATGCCTCTTCATCCTCTCTTTGCGAAGGGCTTGCACAAGATATGACACTGGAAATCAGCAGCCTCTAAGCTTTGAAAGTTCACCAGATGCTGGCTCTATCTTTTAAACAGAACTAACAAGCTACTCATTGTAAGACAAGATGAAAAGATACAGATAAGAAAAATAAAACAAGGAAAAAACCTAAATCAGGCCATTTTTGAGGGAAAACTCCCCTACTTGTGAATATATGTATACTAAAAGGATAGATTTTATCTATATTACAAACTATGTGACAAAGGGCAACAGAATACTGTTTTCCTAACTGAATATTTATGTGCTTGTCCCTCAGATATGCCCATTAACACACAAAACTGCTCAGATTTTCTCATTTTTCTTGTTCCTTTCCATGGACTAAGAGGTCATACAGGCATACAGAGCTAGAACTGGATATCTCAGAGTGAAAAATGCAGTGCATTAACACACCATTAATTCTACTATTTTATGAATCACAGCTTTGCTTTCCTGCCATAGGATAAAACCAGCTTGCAATTTTGAGAGGTAAACAGTTTAAAATATATTATTTATTAGAAATTCAATAAATCAGGCTGTAGGTTCTGGACCAGTAAAAGGAATGTTGCAGCAAGTCTTTGGCAGAATATTTTACAAGAGTTTGTTTTTCTGGACCAAAAAAACCCTTAGGTCTGGGGAAAAGGTTTACTAGATGATTGTAAAGATTTCACAGCTCCTGAGAAGCCAAAGTCTATTTTAAAACAATGATGTCACACGTAAGGGTCATTTTTGCCTTTATATGCTATGCTGTTATGAGGGACCAGTCAAATTTATCCCTAGCTATTTTATTAGATTTTAAAATCTCAACATTTTGTTTTCTTTTCCCTATACTCAAGACAGCATAGCAGGGTCAAAGCTGTAGACCTCTGGCTGCTTTTAAGCTGCATGCCTCTGTGTCAGAGACCTCCTGTAGCCGATGTGACAGGCTGCTCACTGGTCAGTGCCTGCAGACAGCTGCTCTCTGAAACCTACCTGCAAGCTGTACAACACGGGGTTGTGGTTTGGATGGAAAGTGGCCTGGGTCATCTACATGGAAGTCTGAATTTCCCTAGACTTAACCAAAAAACAGTAAATTAGATTTAGCAGAAAGGGATGTTGTGTGCCCTTTTCTCTGTTGCTCGTCTAGTGCAATGGCAGATCATCACATCTCCAGTCTGCCCCACCAGACATGGAGATATCACCACACTAGCAGCCTGCTCAGGTCAGCAGGCACTGACACACAAGGAAACATGGCAGTTGTTCAGAGGAAATTCATTCCAAACAACCTTCAGGAGTGCACTTAATGAGATCCTTGAATACCTGGGGAGTTGGCTGTCATTCCCTTAAGTTCAGCCCATGGGCAATGTGCAGAAGGCTGAAGCCCCCAAGGGTGGTGGTTGAGAGCACAAATTTTGGCAGCACCCGGGTGCTTCTGGCAGGTATGGGCTTGGTCATGACTCTACCCAGCCATACTAGCCATGCACAACCCCTTTTGTTTAGAGACAGACAGCCTGCTTTTGTTCTTGACACCAGCTTTTTCAAGTTTCCCTTATTTCCAGGGGAGAAAACACAAAAATTTCAAATACAAGTGATGAAAAACAGTTTTTACCTGATATTGCTTGAGTGTCCTGGTTTCAGCTGGGATAGTTAATTTTCTTCCTAGTAGCTGGTATAGTGCTGTGTTTTGGATTTAGGACAAAGATAATGTTGATAACGCACTGAAGTTGTAGTTGTTGCTAAGCGGTCAAGGACAGTCGAGCTTCTCATGCTGGTCTGCCAGTGAGGAGGCTGGGGGGCACAAGATGCTGGGAAGGGGCACAGCCAGGACAGTTGACCCAGGCTGGCCAAAGGGATATTCCCTACCATACGGCATCATGCTCAGTATATAAACTATGAGGAAAGCTGGCCAAGGGCTGTGGCTCGGGAACTGGCTGGGCATCAGTCGGCAGGTGGTAATCAATTGCATTATGCATAAATTATTTTATATATTATTCTATTATTGTTATTGTTATTGTTATTGTTGTT
>NW_010535634.1:0-3461 GCF_000687285.1 Phaethon lepturus
GAGTTGTGAAGTCCATCCTTCTCCCACAGATAGGAACCAGTACTTTGGCCAGGACAAGTTTTCCCCAGTCCTTTTCAAAATCATAAGATAGAGTGGACTAATGTGCAATGGTGATATGGGCTCCAGTACTGACAAAGCTGAAATGACATGTCTTTATTTATCCCCTCCCTAAATACCATGGTGTCTCACTGCTTGGATGAGAGACTGGCACATAGATGAAGAACAGTATCTAATTATCAACCGGAGCAGAACAGAAGCATTCAAAGAAAAAAACATTTTTAAGCAGTCACACCTGCAGTTCAGCATCCATTGGTTGAAGATACAAACCCTGCTGATCAGTTCAACCTGTACTGTGATAGAATGTGATTACTTGGCACAAAACTTTTAATTGGAAACAATGACAAATAATAATTTTGATAATCTCCCTTGAAGTAGGAAACTATCCCATCCTGGCAGAGGATGGCCTGGCTTCATCTATTCATATTTTTCTTACACCTTGGCTGGACTGCAGCAATAATGTATACCTGCTCTCAAAGTCACTAGAGCTTAAAAATTTCCATTTAGCTCAGAACAGCTGCATTGTATCTTCTCAGCAACACAGTCTCTTGCAAATGCATTATCCTGGCCTCCATTCTCTACACAGTCCAGACTTAACTGCAAAGACTTAACTCTTAATTATGCTTAAGGTATCAGGCTGTAGCATCTAAGGCATCCATTGCCTCGATCCAGAAATTTCTAGTCCAAGATTGCATACTAAACAAAACTGGAACTCAACAACAATGCGTAACACACTACCTCCAATTTCAAGTTCACTCTGATTGCACCTACTTTACCATAAATACATACCAATAGACATATGTAAGAAAACCCCTTCCATAACAAGGGGAAAAACTGTTTCTTAACTTCATATCCTAAAAAGCAGACCATCTCCCCCTTTCTTTGGCCTAGAATATGGCCTTTGGCAAGACCTTATTCCCTTTAATGTAAAGAAAAACTGACAATGATCAGCTACTGCAAGGAGACTCCAAACATTCTACAGGAAAAAATGCCTGTAATTTTACATTCAGGATTTTTCAAGCAGTTATACTGTTGGTCAAAAGTTTTGCATTTTGAAAGAAGCATTCCTTTTATAAAACAAAATGCTTTTGAGCTACTCTGCTACTACTTCTTTACTGAAAGAGTGGTCAACCATTGGAACAGGCTGCCCAGGGAGGTGGTGGAGTCACCATCACTGGAAGTGTTCAAAAAACATGTGGATGTGGTACTTCGGGACATGGCTTAGTGGGCATGGTTGTGTTGGGTTGATGGTTGGACTTGATGATCTTAGAGGTCTTTTCCAACCTTAATCATTCTATGAAATGCAACATCGATTTTCAGTTTTACTGCAAAACACATCACCATTTCTACATGCAAGATCTGGGAAGTTTTCTGGGTTTTACAGAGGGTTTGCTAAGTACCTGCAACAACATTTGCAGCAGCTGATCACCCACTTCCTACTCTATTCATAATTTGCAGGGAACTGCTCTCTGCTCTGCTTCCCTAACCTGCATATTCATTTACATACAAGCCATGGTTTCAGGTTTCACAATTATGCTACTTTGGAGCTGCTCAAAGTAAGCAGGTACATTTGCAACATTAGTGAAGCTCAGTGCTTTTGATTATGCTGTTGTCAGACATACCATAACAGCAGAGACACAAATATTATTACAGACACTGCTCACACCTTGAAAACAAAAGCCACAGGATGTTTTTAAATTATTGCCCTCCTTGAGACCAGACTCCACTTTGAGGAATGCCTGGGTACAATCTTTTCTTCATTTTTTTTCTTTTATTCTCCTCATCTCTCCTGACTCAACTTCCAGTTAGATGGTAAAGCTGCTTTTTCAGCTTTGTACAAAGGAAACCACCTCCAAAAAAAAGGGGGACTTTTGGAGGAGGGGAAAAGGGGAAAATAGAGACCTAGCACAGGTCTCCATCCATCCATTTTAAGACTACTTTGCTGATATTTGCTCATACATCATGAACAACATGATCAGAGCAGATGGAGAATTTGCCCTTTTTTAAGCAGAACTTCTCATTGATCTCAACTGTGAAACCTTGTTTCCAGAGAAGATGCACAGACTACCTCAGTGGTATTTCATATAACACTTAACACCTATTCAATGCCTCATTATGGTGGGTTGACCCTGGCTGTATGCCAGGTGCCCACCAAAGCCGCTCTGTCACTCCCCTTCTCAGCTGGACAGGAGAGAGAAAATGTAACGAAAAGCTATGCCTTCACTAGTCCTGGTCTCATACTGACCTGGAGTGGATGAACTGTATTGTCCTCTCATGTTCCTGCAATATGATGTAGTTGGTCTTATGGTTAGGTAAAAGATGAGAAAAAGTGACAAGAGAGGGACAACAAAGGTATAGAGGAATGCACAATAGAAACGATACAGAATACAGTGTAAACAGGCTGGATCACTGTCTTGTCTAATTTCGACAATCATCACATGTCCTCATGAGTGTGCTGGTTTTGTCTTGCTGGTGTTAGAGAGATGTTTGAAAATATGATCTCAGGATAACATAGAGGCTCTGTGGTGGGTTGACTCCCCCCCTTCTTAAATATGTTATCACAGAGGTGCTACCACCATCACTGATGGGCTCGGCCTTGGCCAGCGGCAGGTCCATCTTGGAGCCGGCTGGCATTGGCTCTGTCAGACACAGGGGAAGCTTCTAGCAGCTTCTCATAGAAGCCACCCCTATAGCCCCCCCCACTCCCAAAACCTCGCCACGCAAACCGAATACACTTATATTATCAAAATAATATAGAGATGACTTATTAAGTCCCAGACCGCATACCTGGTAGAGGGTTTTTCCCATTCTATATGAGAATGTAGAGACAAACAGATGAAATATCAATTGATAAATAAATTCACCTGAAAATAAGCATCTACATCTACATTTAAGACTGACAGCTGAAAAATATTAAGCATACATGTAATCTTACTCCCAAGAGAAACCCCCCAGGCTTCATCCAAAGTACTGTGTTATGTAAAAGCTTGCAGGACTGAGCCTTCTGGTGATTAAATATGAGAATAGATATTCAGAACACTTAGTCTAGGCAGCACTGACTAGCATGAGGGAAGTCATTTCAAACTACAGATGTGTAATCATATGCAGATGCCTATCCTTATCTAAAGGGGAACAGAAAATTAATTCCCCTTTGGACCGTAGGTGAAACTTTTCACTGTCTGATGAAAAACCTTAACAAATACTTCTGGTTTTAATACAAAATATTTATAAACTTGAGCCAATTAATTTTATATTGCATGGTATACTTTCATATGCAAGAAAAAAGAACAGCAATTGGAATTATTCAGAGATGGAGGACATGTAAGGTAGCAGTAGTTTAAAATAAATCTTTTGTAAATCCCTTATTGGATGCGGGGGCGGGGAACATTGTCACCAAGGATGAG
>NW_010535635.1:0-25290 GCF_000687285.1 Phaethon lepturus
TAGTTGCCAGCTGGGGCTAAACCATGACATAGCATTATTGCATTGTTTTAGTAATCATCTTATTAAAACCTACATTGAACTTTTTTACTAAGTATTCCTAAAGCAGTGCACTGAAGAGAAGAAATAATGATTTTCCTGGGTGAAATAAAAAAAGACATTTGACACTGTGTAGATACATCTGCAAAAAATCCACAGTGACTGATATAAGCTGATAAGGTAAAAAACAGCATGGCTATTATTAATCTCAAATTCAGTATCCCTGAAATATGTTGATTCATGGACTCAGTATACTGTCACACAAAAGAAACCTCTGGCACTGATAAATTTGAATCAATAATGGAAAACCATGTTAAATGAAGGATATTAAGTGGCTACTGCTGAAAAATGTAGTCTGAAACCTGTGTTCAGAAGGACAATGATTTTGCAAGGTTAATCTGTGTTATGCAAAGTAGCCATGCATGATGAAGACATTCTTGGAAGAACTTAGTGTTCCACTCTACTCAGATTTTATTTTTTACCTCTATGGGTGTTTTGATCTGGATATTGGCTGGTGGAGTACTACAATGGAGAATATCAATCACAGTGACTTCAAAAGCAATGCAGATTTTTTTGCTATGCAATTGTGAAATTTATCCAAGTATGAATTATTTCACACCTCCTTCAACTGCCTTGTGTGTACCTTGGCTGTACCTCAAACGCTTTGCTTAAGAGAGTGAAATCGTGAAGCTGCAGACAAGTGGTGGTGCAATACATGTGGACATATGAATCTTCCTCTTTCGGAGAATATGTTGTGTGACAAGTTCCAAATGGGTTCTTACATCTTACAGATTTGCACTGTATCAGACACATAGTCCCCCAATCTAACAGGGCTTATTGACAGGGCTTTAAACTAAACTTGAAGGGGGAGGGGGATAACAGCAGGCTTACACATGAAAAGCTGTGGGATCACACACCCAGCTTAGAGGGACTGGGTGCTAGCAAGGGCCCTCGGCCTGTTGCTCTGAGATGTGCTGGCTACACCGCAGCACGCTTGTTACAGGGATGAGGCAGGGGCTTCTGAGGCAATAGGAGCCAACAGGGAAACAAACACAAGCGAGAGAGCCAAGGGGTGTTCCTCTAAGAGAGTGACATAGCCAACGACCCAGATGAAATGCCTCTACACCCATGCATGCACCGTGAGAAATGGACAGGAGGAGTTTGAAGCCACCGTGCTGTTACACCTGGTTGCTGTTTATGGAGACTTGGTGGGACAAATCCCACAACCGGAGTGCGGCCACTGATGGCTACAGGCTGTTCAGAAGGGACGGGCAAGGAAGGAAGGGCGGAGGCACTGCCCTCTATGTCAAGAAGAAGACAGAGTGTGAAGAGCTGTCTCTGAGGAACAGCCACGAGCAGGTTGAAAGCTTATGGGTAAGAATCAGAGACAAAGGCAACAAAGGGAACCTTGTGGTGGGTGTCTACCACAGGCCGCCCCATCAAGGGGAGCCTATTGATGAAGCCTTCCTACTCCAGCTACAGGAGACATCACACTCGCAGGCCTTTGTCACGCTGCGGGACTTCAATCACCATGACATCTGCTGGAAAAGTATCACGGCGAGCTGCAGGCGATCCAGGAGACTCCTGGAGTGCACGGAGGATAAGTTCCTGTGCCAGGTAATAGACAGCCCTACCAGAGGGGATGCCATAATGGACCTGTTGGTTAGCAATATGAGCTAATTGGTGACATCAAGCTTGGAGGCAGCCTGGGCTACAGTGATTATGCTCTGGTGAGACCCCCTCTGCAGTGTTGCATCCAGCTCTGGAGCCCTCAGCACAGGAAAGACATGGACCTATTGGAGCAGATCTAGAGGAGGGCCACAAAAATGGTCAGGGGGATGGAACACCTCTCCTCTGAGGACAGGCTGAGAGAGTTGGGGTTGTTCAGCTTAGAGAAGAGAAGGCTCCAGGGAGACCTTCTTGCAGCCTGCCAGTACTTCAAGGGGGCTTCTAAGAAAGATGGGGACAGACTTTTTAGCAGGACCTTGACCTACTACATAGTAGTAGGGCAAGGGGTAATGGTTTTAAACTAAATGAGGGTAGATTTTGACTAGATAGAAGGAAGAGATTTTTGATGATGAGGGTGGTGAGACACTGGCCCAGGTTGCCCACAGAGATGGTAGATGCCTCATCCCTGGGAACATTCCAGGTCAGGCTGGACGGGGCTCTGAGCAACCTGATCTAGACATGAAGATGACCCTGCTCATGACAGGGGGGTTGGACTGGGTGACCATC
Source organism: Phaethon lepturus (assembly GCF_000687285.1). Lineage (NCBI taxonomy): Eukaryota > Metazoa > Chordata > Aves > Phaethontiformes > Phaethontidae > Phaethon > Phaethon lepturus. Next base: position 2,272 of record NW_010535635.1, read on the forward strand.
TATGATTCTATGATTCTATGATTGTTACCTTTTTGACCTATACAATGGCAACAGCACAGACATAGTAGGAGTAAATTAACACTTATAAGTGTTCCATTTTTCAATTAGGAAGTTAAGAAGTTATAAGATAATGTTTGATCACTGTATCCAATGAGTTGAGAATATAGTTTCCTAACCAATGAAAGAGCTCTGCAGCTAGAGAACAAACAGAAACTTCACAAATTTTCACAATCTCTTGTTTCATAAACATAAGATTTGGACATCTCTGACTAAAACAGCTCACAATAGCAACAACAGTTCCTCTCTTTAGACTTCGGAGCCTATAAAATAAAAAGATTTCAAGAAATTACAAAATTTTTCTTCCTATTTTTTAATTGGGTTTCCATCGCAATGTTTTGGTAGCAGGGATCTGCAAGTGTGACTTCTGTGAGCATCTGATAAAAGCTTCTCCTGTGTTCACTAGTGCCAATGACAACCAGCGCCAAGATGAAACTTCCACTGGCCAAGGATGAACCCATCAGTGCCTCTGGGAAAATACAGTTAAGAAGGAGGGGAAAAAAACGGTGTCGCAATTGCTGCCGGAGGGAGGAGTGAGAACATGTGAGAGGAACAGCTCTGCAGCCACCAAGGTTAGGTAAGAAGGTGGGAGAAGGTGGTCCTGGTGCTGGAGCAGAGATTCCCCTCCAGCCCATGGTGAAGACCATGGTGAGGCATGCTGCCACTCAGCAGGTGCTCCCGTGCTGGAGCCAGCAGATGTCCAAAGGAGGCTGATACCCCAGGTGGGAATCCCACACAGAGCAGGCTTCTGTCTGCACCTGTGGACCTCTGGAGAGAGGAGCCCAGGCTGGAGCAGGTTTGCTGGCAGGACTTGTGACCCCATGGGGGACCCAGGCTGGAGCAGTCTGTCCCTGAAGGACAGCACCCGTGGGGGGACCCAGACTGGAGCAGTTCTTGAAGAACAGCAGCCCGTGGGAAGGACTCACATTGGAGAAGTTTTTGGTGGACTGTCTCTTGCAGGAGGGACCCCACACTGGAGCAGGGGAAGAGTTTGAAGAGTCCTGCCCCTGAGGAGGAAGGAGCAGCAGAGACAACGTGTGATGAACTGACCACAACCCCCATTCCCTGTCCCCCTGTGCCGCTGGGGAGGAAGCGGTAGAGAAAATCAGGAGTTGAGCCCAGGAAGGGAGGGGTTCGGAAAGGTGTTTTAAGATTTAGTTTTAATTCTCATTATCCTACTCTGATTTTATTGGCAATAATTTAAATTAATTTTTTCCCCATGTTGAGTCTGTTTTGCCTGTGACACTAATTGGTGAATGATTTCCCGCTGTCCTTATCTTGACCCACTCACTTTTCATTATATTTTCTCTCCCCTGTCCAGCTGAGAAGGGGAGTGATAGAGTGGCTTTGGTGGGCACCTGGCATCCAGTCAGGGTCAACCAACCACATCTGTTCATTTAGATTGGGGATAATTTAGTGCCCTTCATCTTGAGAAAGCTGAGTTGGACTAGATTTTTTTCTTTTTTCTCCTACCAAACCAAAGCCAGAAAGGGGTAGAAGTTGGTATGTAATAGGAGTCACCCAGTGTCTGCAATGGAGATTTCAGAAAACAGAACATACGGATTAAATCTACCTGTTACTGAAAGGACATGTGCTCAGACCTCTGTGAAATTGTGAGGAAACTAATCTGTGATCTCTATCATGTTCTCCACAGAAAAGTGTTTCCCAAATTTAGAATTGACAAATAATTCAACCCTTCCCTCCTGTCAATGCATAGTAAATGTCGATATCATCTAAGCATCTTATGGTACAACATTGTATCTCCGCCTTTTAGATTACAAGTTTAGCTGCTCTGACTCATGTTGGCTAATATAGATTGTGATTATGCCTTCTTTTTGCTCTTTGTCTTTTGTCAGCAGCATTATTTAACTGGATGAATGAGGATCACTACAACCCAAAAAATAACTGTTTGACTAATAATACACAGCCTTAGTCTCTGGGACCAGTGACTATTGGGAAAATAAGTAAAAGTACTTGAGAAAGAAAGGAGGGTGTTTGGATAATGAAGTGATACAAAGCAGTCGTGATACAGTGACCGTCGAGTAGGTTATGGGACTTCTCTGAATATTCCTCTCCTTTCCATTCAAGTGAGGGGAATAGACATAATTCCCAGTCATTCAAGTACAAGAGAGCAGTGTAGTCAGCATCTCCACTCTGGAAAAAACACTTATTTACAATACAGAACTCAATGGACAGGGAAATGCAAGGACAGATCTGAATTCAGGTGGGAGAAGACTGAAAAACACGTTCTATACCTGATTTTACTCAGAAAGATGACAAATAAGAGAGGACAGAGTGACAGAATATGCTTGTGAGTGTCCTGTAGAAGGCAGACAATGGTAGTTCATTGTTCCTACTTCAGCACATGTAACAGGAAAATTTCCAGGAAAGTGAAAGCTGGAAAATTTGAAACTTATGAAATATTATTTTTATCTGGTGCATAACTGAGCTGTGAATTTCATTGTATGAAGTACTGTCAGTATAATCTGCTTATCAAGACTCAATAAGCATCTGGGATACTCTTGGTACCCATGTACATATTTTATTTTATAACATAGCATGTTAACAGAATGCAAACGTTCTTTTTTTGTCAGAGATATAAAGGGTGAAGTTGAGTTGTCGCTAGTGTATTGAACAGACACAAATATGCAGGAAAAGCTTCTATCATTCACTTGGTTTAGACCAAAATTTGAAGCAAGATAAATCTAAACCTGGATAATTATTCCTATGTTTCACATAGCTCTGTGTATAAATGAAATAAATTTGCAAGGTGTTGTTCTCCTGTTTTGCATAATGTGATACTGATTCTGAAACTTCCAGAGACTATTTCCTTGTAAGATTTGACAAATATATATTCTCACATGTCTTTTTCAGCTCTGAGGAATACTGCAATAAAATCAAATTTAGACTTGATATTACCATGAACCCGGTAAGAATAATAGTACTATACATTTACCAGGGAAGGCACTCAGTTTAGTGATAAAGGCAGCATAAAACACTAGAAGAAAGGAGAGGTAGGAATTTCCTTCAAGAGAGATGTTGCTGTTTCATTTTATTTTGTTTTTCATTACTACTTCACAAGCCTGTGTTTAAGGATAAATACTTGTCAGTGCAACATATCAGATGTGCCCAGTTTAAACCATTCAACATGTTCCTAAGTTAATATTACCACTTTTCTGTAGATTTTCCTTCTCTTTGGATGAGATAGTTCAGCTGTGTGCAAAGACCTCTAAAATAAAAACAAAGACCTAACAAATATGTAATAGGATTCATAATTTGCCACAAATTTTTCAAAATTTTTCAATTTTTAGGGAAAACGCTCTATCTTGAGTGATATCCCTTTAATCAGAACTGTGTTTTGACACTTTCATTATGTTACATCTCTGAATGCTTAATAATGTTCTCAATTTAAGTGATGCAAGGAAATTTAACTAAGTTTTAAGAACATTTATTTAGGAAAAAAAAAGATGAAATGTCTTCTTAAACTACCTTTATGTCTAGGATGTTAAATCACTTGTCTGATGAATTGTGTTACTGTTTTTATTATGATTTGATCTAGCTTAAGGACATGGATCCTTCTAACAGACTAGAAAAGGAAGAGCTGATGCTAAAAAATACATTCTTGCTGATGAAGTCTAAGTTCTGTCCATTTAGAGTTATATGTGCAGTGTGAGAAAGTTTCTAGGCTTTATCTGCAGTCAGTGCAGATAGAGATGAACATTTCCAGATGGCATCTTGTTCCAGTCTCAGGCAAGGTGTCTGTCTCTACTCACTGACTGTAAAGAGAGCTTGAAGGTAGGGTTTAACGTGGGTGTTTTCTGTGTGGGCATCACCTTTTAAACAAGTTACTCTGTGTTGCTTTTTATAGTTGAGGAGAGATAGTCATGAAGTCATTAAAGTGTAGATGTAATGTATCTTATCTCACAGGAGATGCCTACATTAGGTCAGAGGAATCACAGTCTCAACCTGTAGACTACATCGATGTCCTGTGCTGCTCCGCTGAACTTCCATCTTGTTGTCCATAAGGATGTGAATTCCCAAAGGTCCTAGTCATAAATGCTTGCTCTGTGCAGATGCCTTGGATACGTATGGCATTTCCAGTAGCACTAGATGTCCATGTGTTCAATGAAGCTGATCTCTTCTGGTAGGATTCAGGTGGAGATTAAGGCACTTAAATTTAAGGGTCTAGTTGTGTACCACGTGTTTAGGAAACCATTATAATAAATGATGATACAGCCAGTAGAGTCCAGGCAGCAGTTCAGCGCTGCTCAAAGTGGGCAGTCACTGCCTGGTCACCTGGATGGTTTTCTGGGCTTGCTTCGTGCAGTGACACAGCTTCTGAGGGGATGGAATGATGCTCTGAGAGGTATTTGCATTTCCCTCTTTCTTACCATTAAGTAAGTCAGGCCTCACCAGCTGAGAAAGCACTCCCTAAATTATCCAAGAAATGCCAGCCTTTCTGAAGTTACTCCAACCCATTTCTACCAAGAGGCCCTGGGGAAAATCATTTGCAAAATCAGAAGGTTGAAAGCATCGTCAGAGTCCCTGCATAATTTTGACTGCAGGGGTTTGCCGAAGAATTTATCTTATCTAAATAGGCAGCCTGCCTGCTAGTTCGAGGACAGTACCCAGGATAAAAGTCATAGGTCTTCCTAAGTGTAGACACAATCTGTGCAGATCACACATAAATTAGAAGTATCAGATGAGCGCAGAGAATTATGAGTTTTAGCCAAGTTCAATTCAGTGCTTTAGCCCAAACCTCAGGCACCGACAGGACAAGCAGCTAATCAGGTTAGCCCGAAGGCCACCAAGGAGCATTGCGAGATCAATTGGCACATCATTTTAATGCTCACTGGAAGGAAAGGGAGTCAGTAAATTATGGATTCCTGTGCTGCCTGGGACATCGCACATTGCTGCTAATAAACATGTTGTGGTGTGAAATATGGTATGGCATGCGAATAATAATAACTTGGAGCAGAAGAAAGGCTATAAAAAGAGGGAAGTTGTTGTGGGAGAAATGGCTTAAGAATCTAAGTTTTTTCCTTTTTGCACAAACTTTTTTCAGGTAGATAAATGGATGTCATGCATTTGAACGAGTAGACATTTATGTTCCAAAGAAAGACCGATTTGTTGAGGCTAACAGAGACCATTATCATAAATAGCCCACTCTGGTATATCATACAGCATAGAGCTGAATACTGTGGCTCTTGAATGCAGCCTACCAATATGTGTTTAAGGTGGAAGATGCATTTCTAAACAGAAAGACATACAATCTGTTTAAGGGCACAGAATGATACTGAAATCCAGAGTCTTTGGAAATGATACTTAGCAATACTATTGAAAATGAACAACATGCGTTTTACTTCCATTTACCTTGTATTACTTCAATTTTCTTGTTGTTGATGTCCGTTCAGTGCACTGGGTTTTGCTGCTTTCTATTAGATTAAAGTGTGCTCTAACATTAAATATTTTCTCTTTGTCAATATACTTCAAGACTGTGATTAAACCATATCCTAAATCCCTTAAAGCTAAATGGCATCTGTCTATTTATGCCAGGAATAACACTGAGAAAGAATAAAAGAGTACCAGGTTTGTTTATTAAACCTATTCAATATGGATTTTGAGTACCACAAGCATTATAGATGTTTTCACATTTAGTTTCATGCATGTTAAAAAACAAAAATCCTATGACTCTAAAGAAATCTATTCCAACAACAATTTATCAGCGTTATGCTGATAGTATGTATATGTAGTAGCATAAATCTTAGAGATATATATGTAGAGACATACTAACCTTGGTTACAGAAGACCTCAGGAGGTCATCTGTCCCAAGCCACAGGGCAAAGCAGGGTTGGCTAATACTAGGTCAGGATGCTTGGGACCTGTATTACAGTCAAAGCAACAATTCTCTTACAAAGTATGTAGATAATAACGTACAACAAATAGCTAAAATAAGTACATTTCCATATAAGTTTTGTTGTATGTGCATTTCTAAATGGAAGATTGTTCTGTCTGAAAATCTTGAACCCCTTTTATTCACTTTCCCTTTTTTAGCAGAATAGATGATAAAAAAAAAAGATAGAAAATGAAGAAAAAGCAAAAAAAGCAACTCTGAGAAAAGGAATGGTTTGAATGCCTGAATTTTCTTGGGGGTGAATGAAAGTATCTATGCAGACAATTTGTCTCTTCTGGGGCAGTTATCTGGTTATATACATCTTGCTTAGGAGTTCAGAGGAAGGCAAACGCCTGCTACTACATCTCAAGCTTATTCAAAAGAAATGACGTTGAATATGAAATTAGACAGAGCAAACGCCAGATTATCAGCCCTTCTCACAGCAATATTCTTCTACACTATTAGTGATCTTATTTTATATCTGTAATTCCTGAATGATGCAATGCTACTGACACGTAAACGGTTGCAGTTGAAACAGATTTCATAATTGTGGCCTAAATGTGGCATAGCTGTCTGTAAAAAAAAAAGTAACTTTCACTTCTGTGCCCAAGAGAACACACAAAATGACAGAAGGAGTCAGCTGGAAAAGTCAATGATAAAAATGATGAATTCTTTCTCTAAGTATCATGTGTTCAAAGCACTCAATTAAGTTATTAGCTAGCAAATGTGGAACAACTAACTGTAATTACCTTTGCTAAAGGCTGAGAATCTGTTTGCAGAATTAGTGCCATGGGCTTCACTGCACTGATGACTGTATTTAGCCTATTTAGAGGAGAAATACATGCTGTAATTTAAGATCAATATTATTTATTTTTGTATATGCTTAAATAAACAAAATCATAAAATGCCCTAAGGAAAATTGTTCAGAATCTAATAGGCAAAAAACTTAAAAACCAAAAACTAAACATGATCCTTCAAAAGAACATGTATAATATTTATACACATATCTATAAAATATGTGTATAATATAATAATATACAGTTTTATAACATAAATTTATACCATAAAATTATGTAAAATGTGTCTATGTACTTACATCGAATGCATACATTTTTATATATGATTATATAATATATAAAAGATATGAACATATATACAACTCACAAAAACCCCTGCATTTTTTAACCCGCTGCTATAATATTTCAGAAACTGTATTGAGGATGTATCATGTGATGCAAATACCTGATCTAGTTCTGATTAATTGTGGCAAAGATTCTGAACAAACTACTTCATGTACTTGAAGCAGGAAGCTCTTGTCTGTTTATCCAGCTTAAATGGTGAAGTGACGTCAGAAACCAGAGTGGATTTTCCAAGCCTGTCTGGGCATCCTGTATCCTAACAGTTTATTCTCCAGGATGTTCCAGGAAAGTAATCACATGCTATCCAGCTGTCTAAGACTTTTTGCTGCGGTGGTGTCCTGGTTTCAGCCAGGGTAGAGTTAATTTTCTTCATAGAAGCTAGCGTGAGGCTATGTTTTGGATTTGGGATGAGAAAATGTTGATAAGGTGCTGACGTTTTGAGTTGTTGCTGAGCAGTCAAGGACTGTGCAGCTTCTCATGCTGGGCTGCCAGCGAGCAGGCTGGGGGTGCACGGGGAGCTGGGAGGGGACACAGCCAGGACAGCTGACCCGGGCTGGCCAAAGGGGTATTACATACCATACGACATCATGCTCAGTATATAAAGTTGGGATGAAGAAGAAGGAAGGGGTGGAGGGACGTTCGGAGTGATGGCGTCTGTCTTCCCAAGAAACCATTACACGTGATGGAGCCCTGCTTCCCTGGAGATGGCTGAACCCCTGCCTGCCCGTGGGGAGTGGGGAATGGATTCCTTGTTTTGCTCTGCTTGCGTGTGTGGCTTTTGCTTTACTTATTAAACTGTCTTTATCTCAAACCATGAGTTTTCTCACTTTTACTCTTCCCATTCTCTCCCCCGTCCCACCGTGGGGGAGTGAGCGAGCGGCTGCGTGGGGCTTGGTTGCCGGCTGGGGCTAAACCACGACAGTCTGCTGAGGAGGAATCACACTCCCTACTGCAGAACAGTCCGTTGAGACTGCTTTGTTTAGTTATTGACCAAAACAAGAACAAGAATAACGAGAAACCTGTCAAATTGTTCAAGTTACATATTTGAACTGATACTTGCACTGAACGTAATGAGGAAGACCTGTGCAGCGAGATGCACTCGAACCTATTCACATTTCCCATTTGACTTACCTTTCACTTTTCCAGCATCATGGAGGGACCATAAAAACAGTAAATTAATTACATTTACATGGGAAAATTTGGTTTCTAATTCAAGCAATTCACTTTTCTGATTTATGAATCAGAATGGAGGGAAAAACAGAGGGAAGAGAATGGAATTATGACTTGACTGTAATTATTGCATTCTCAGTCAGTGCAAAAGTCTTAATCCTGATAGTATTTCCCACTAGAATTTTTCATTAAAAAAAAAAATAAACATAATGGCTTTGGAAAGTGTCTTTAAAGCAATATTTCCTGCAGATAAAAAACTCTGTGCATATCTGAGCATCTAAAACATTTTGAGGTGAACTGGGAACTGAAAAGAATGTTTAATTCAGTAGTCAAATAGGTAACTGAATATAAAATCTATCCAAGAAGTAATGTCTGAACATTTTGACAGAGAAGTACCAGGTACCAGCCTGCTAAAATTCATCCTGGATCTGCAAGTTTCAAGCAGTAAAGTAGGGGTTGTTCTTCCATCCATGTTTTTTCTGTGCCAGGTATTGCTATCATCTGGAGCAAAATTGATTGCCTGGGTTTTCTACAAGCTTATTATCACTCTGTGCACGTGTGTGTTTGGACTTTGGGACAAATTTTGTATTTGTCTCTTCAACAGGAATTTTAACTAAAAGAGAACAGCTGGAATTATGCCATTTGCGAAGTGCTTTGACCAAATCTGAAAAAAGATGCAGACCTCTTATGTGCCACTGAAAGCAATCCAATGACTTGCACCTTCAGAGCAGAAATAGCTTACAGCAAAGTCAAATAAAATTATGTCCTTAAGCCACAGGTCCCAGTAAGTGCATGGCCAGTCCCTTCATGAGAATTCACATATTTTTCAGGGCTGTTGGATCATGCACTCTTAGAAGAAGAAACGTGTAAGGAAACTTGGATATCTAAGATCATTCTACTACCTTAGGAAGAAGAAATGGCGGATGGACACCTCTCATACAACAACTTGCCCTACTCAAACATACCCTTGCTAATTTGTTTTGACACAGTGGAGAGGTTCTGAAGTGGGCTGCATTAATCACAGTTTTGAATTATCTGGCAATATCCATAAAATATTATAAATAATAACCAAACAACTGGGCCTTGATATATTGTCTGAAATCCAGACAAAGTGACTTGTTCTTTGCTAATATCCTGGCTGTTACTGCCTCATAAAATGGGGCATTCATCTCTTCTGTGTAATTTACTGACTATCTAAAAATGAATCATAGAACAACACCAACCTGTGACTGCCGTCTATGGGCCCAGTTCTGCAGCCCTTCGAATGGCAGAGCTGCCATGGAAGCCATGATTAAGTATTACAGGAGAAGACCCCAGTACTACTAAAATTAGATTTATTTTTATATGGCTGGTTTAAAATACATACATTTGACAGTGCCAAGGCTATTATTTTCCCCATTAAAGGAATATCATTGTGTATGGAGTGCTTAAGTCCAGGACATTATGTTTATGATATCCACCCTCCCCTCTGCAACAAGAGCCAGCTGCAATGAGACAGAGAGAAGAGAGAGTGAAGGCATTTCTAGGGTAGATCCTGGGCAGTCAACCTTTGTTTTATTCTGTGATCAGCTCAAAGAAATATCCTCCTCCCTTCAGAACCCTTGATGAAACTGCTACTGGGCACAAAAAGCTAGCAATGATTCTTTGTCAAAATGAGAGGGTGTATGCAGTAGTCCTCTGCTGAGTCTGTCAGTCAACATTGTGTATTTTTTCTGTTGGCTAGTTAAAAATGGAGCATACTTACCAAGCTCATGGACAATGCCAGACTAGAAATACTTTGGAAACCAACATTAGAACCAAAATCACCTTGGTGAACTGGTGCAAGAAAGAAAGAAAGTGGTTCAGTAAGGTCAAGAAAGAAACAAATCAATTGAGCTTGGACTTAATCTGACCTTATCTGAATCACTACAGCATTAAGTCTCTAGTCCAATTTGGTCATCTGGATCCCTTTCAATTAATGAATATTGACTCCTCAAGAAAGTGAATCAACCTTCCCATTTAGGATAGCCGTCGTAGGAAGGGCTACTATTACCCTTTGAGATAGTTAAGTCTTTCCAGGATGACCACTGAGACCAACAAGCATGTTACAGTGGTCTAAATGCTAGATTCTAGCTACCCTAGAGCTGATGAAGATAGAGTGAGACTTTTCCATTGTTTTGTAACTTAGGGGATATAAGTAAAGAAGTGACACTCTGGGCAGCAGTTTGTCAGCAAGGGATTTGGGGATTAGAGTGGATCAAGAGCTTAACAGGAATCAGAGTGTTATGCTGTCACAAGGGAGAACATCAGAGCTAGTCCTTCCATTCCACTTAGCACTGGAAAGCTGTCATTTGAACATCTGCATTCATTTCTAGGCACCAAATTTCAATAAAAATGTAAATCAACAGGAGAGGGTCCAGAAGACAGCACTAGGAGTGATCAGAGGTCTACAACACATGGCCTTTAAGAGACCATTGAAAGAGCTGGAATTAGTTTTGCTAAAAATGGGGAGAACTGGGAGAAAAGACATGATAACAAAATTTAGTTAGACCTAAATCAAATTTTTCAACTGGTGAGGAGGTTTAAGTACCAGGGAAGATTGCCTATAAGGTGATTGAATCTTGATCACTGGTGGTTTTGGTAAGTTGAACATCCACATATCGTTTAGCTATGGATGATACCATTTCAAGAGGTGTAACAGTTCAATGATGCTATTGAAGAATTATCTTTTTGAGGAAGCAAAAAAGAGTTTGTCTTATGCTGTGTTGCCAAAGTGGTCTATTAATTCAATTAAATAAGCATGTGTTTATAACTGAAAGTTCATTACTGTTTAACCCTTTGCCTTCATTCTCCTTGCTTCTTTCTTTACCTACAAACGTGTGTGCTCTAGTGTTTAAACTACTTGTGTTTATTTTTCAGATCACCTTCTAATTATCAAAATTCACGGAAACCACAGTCCACAGGCTGAACAATGCTGGACTACATGACCTCTTGAACTGCCTTTTAGACCTGCCTTACTGCAAAGTCACATTCAGTAAAAAAGCACAAGAGTCTCTTTCAATCCATGGCATCACACAGGTTTTGGAAGTTCACCACATGCTCAAGGACTTTGCTGGAGACTAAAACTGCAGTAATTGAGTGGTGAATCACGCTTCATATTTGATCTGTATATATAAAAAAGGTGAATGTAAAATTCCCTTCTCATGCCCCCAAAATGGCTATTTCTGGACCTTTATTGCATTTTTAATCCCTCTAAATATTTCATCTTTATAGATTGTATTATTTGTATATTACAATCCTTGTCATCCCCTCAAGCTGTGTCAAGACACTACTTCTCCTTGTACAAAATAAATTGCTTATAGAATTTTTCTTCAGGGGAACTCAAACACAAATAGTAATGTGCACTCCTTCTAAGTCAGAGATAACAGGCTGATAAATTGTTGTTCTTAGCACCTGTTTTAAACTTCTTGCCCTGAAGGATATGCATTCCTGTGCATGATACAAGGTGGCTCGTTATAAAACATAAACTGCTTTAGGAGAGAGTTATCTCACCTAACTTTGGACAACTACTTTGGTGTGCCCAGCCTAAATTAATTAGCTACGTTTCCCAAATACTCAGAGGACAAGCAGTTCCAGCAGATGTTTTAGCCCAGCTGATCAGAATTGTCCTCTGGAGATACCTGACAGAGATCACAACAAACTTAGACATCTTACTTTATTTCATAAAATGGGGTGGGAATGCATCCAAATCTTAAATAAAGATTGTTCCCTAGCTTTGTCAGATAGGTAGGCATGTGGGAGTTAGTGGTTATATTAAGGTTTCACAGCTAGCTGCTCCCAGACCATTGATTTTAATGGAACTATGTGAATTTATCACCTAAGGAATCCAGCTCTATCAGCTTTCTTCTTCCATGTCTTATTCTTGCTGGATCTCATGCATCAGTTCACATATCTACTCCATGAAGAAACAATTTTTCAAAGATAGATCTCCACAAATCAGGAAATTCCAACAATAAGGCTAGAAAAGCACCTTAATTCTTCTCTTTCAGTCTTCCTGACTGATTTTCTTCCACAAACATCAACTTTGACCAGGCATATCTGACAGAGAGGCCAAAATCACAAGGAAAGCTCCTTCAGAAACCATGGGAAAAGGTGACAAGAGAAAAGAGAGATCCAATTGATGATCCTGTGTAGAGAAAGATGTAATATCCTATCATGCTTAATTAGAGAATCCATACAGAGAAGGGGCTTTATAAACATCCCAAACACTGGAAAAAGACTTAATCAGCCCTTAAGCTTTATTAAGTACCCAATAATCTAGGACCCAAATCAAGTAGAAAATAGGCTTCAACAGCTTGACTGCTCTAGGCATAGCCTGTTTATATATGTTTTCCACATTTGTGCATGTATATAAGTAATATTAACTTATCTTGGAGTGAAGCTGGCATTGTGCACAGAGGTCCAGTTTCAGGTTTTGTCATTCTTTGAGATGTGAAAATTGCCTCTCTTTGAAAAATATTTTCAAGGAATTGGGATGCTGAGGCATGGTAAATCATGAAGGACAGGTTAAAGCTGAGTATCAACATCGAAAGGATGATAGAGTGAGGGACCAGAAAGAGAGAGCAGGGCAAGGTAAGAGAATAAAAAATTATTTCCTGCTGTTCTCATTGCAGAATTACCTTGATCATGAGTGTGTAAAGCATGCAAAGACTTAGGATACTGATTACCAAGCTGGGGTGGTTAGATGCTCCTAACTGATATGGCCTCCGAGAACTACCAGTTATGCAACTTCACCAAGAGTCACTTTAGCCTTGAATACCTTCTGCCACTCAATACTACATCTCCTAATCTTACCCATCTCATGTTCACTGTAAAACTCCATCTCAGCAATACTTCTTGTGCTTCTTTGCTCATACAGTATAAAATACAAAGCCCCAAACCTGAGACTTGCTAAGTATTGAAATGGATGTCTTTGGCATTTGAGTCTGAATAGCTACTAGGATGGCTTCTTTGGACTACTGGATTTTGAAAAGTTTAAAAAAGCTTAGAAATGTAAAAAGCTGTTAAAAAATTATCCTCTCTTAGCAATTGTTTTCTTCCAGCCACCTAGAAAATAAATATCTCACAGTCTTTGTTTTAAAGTTACTGGTGTTTGCAATTAAAACATTTACTCCCTTCCCTGCACCCCAAATAACATCAGTTCCTCTTTATTGGAGAAATTCTGTAATACTACTTCAAGTAAATACACAAAACCCAAAAAGTAGCTGACATGATCAGTGGGTCTTTTGCAGAGCTAGTAGAAGAAGAAAGTTTGGTCTGAACTGCCTTCATTTATTTAACTCTATTTAGGAACCAAATGGGAGCCCTGAGACATCCCAAAGACCACTGAAGATAAAGACCTGACAGAAAAAAATGTTCTAGTGTAAGGAGGGCCATCTCCTGGAGTCCTCTGGAGAAGTGAACTGATACACAGCTGATTTGTAAAGAAAACGTGGATGAACATGCCAGAGTCCCTTAGGGGAAGGGTTATCTTGGAAGGAAATTGTGCAGTACTCAAGGCTGGGAGAATCCTCTCCTGGATGCATGCAGATAAGGCAGTGGAGAGTTGAGTGTTGTCAAAGGAGCATGTTGAGCTGCCAGTGGAAGGAAGAGGCACCCTTCAAAAGATTTACTGCTGGCCAACAACTTCAAGTGGTCCACCAAACAGCAAGAGTATGCACATAAAACACATAAAGCATGAAGTATAGGCCATACGTATCAGCAGCCAGTGTGGAGATAGCACAGGACACGTAACTGATGGATGGCTTGTAGGTGTTCCTGATATCCTCCTTGCCCTGACAGAGCAGACCAGCCACAGCCCTGATCCAACCCCACATCCTGTGGAGATGGAGGGGAGACTTGCAGTGGAGGCAATGCAAAAGACTGACAGGCAGCCCTTGGAGGTCTCACAAGTAAACACACAAACTCTCCAAGTTGCACTGTTGCAATCACGCTGTAGTGGCCACATCTCATCAGCCTGAATCTCATGCCTTGGAATCCTTTCCCATTATTGTCAATTGCCAGAATGGAGTTTCCCAACTTCGAGTATTTGAAAGGGATTTTTCCCAAGTAGAGCCAACGACCATCGTCGTCACTCTCTCCTCTGCCTGCTGGTTTGTTTAATCTCTGAGATTGCACACATCTCTCTCTGCAAGCCAGTAGGGTTTTTTTTTTTTTAGAGTTAAATAAATTATTTCTTAATTTTCATAATCACTACAGTTTATGTATTAGTGCTTCTTTCATTTCTTCACTGAATTTTTAAATGCAAGGGTTAAGGGAGGCCTGAAGGCCAGATTTTCAGTTATTGTTGAGTTACATAATGTAGAAGTATTAACTAGGAATTAAGACATATAGAGGACTCAGTTATCTGTTTGAATAGCTTTTGCTTTCAGACATACTTTTTAACTGACATTTCTGTCATCTTTTATAAAATTTTATCAACAATTATTGATGTATGGCTACAAACCTCCACCTATAGATATGATTTCATCTATGAAGACTCTAATTCAACACATTAAATCACCTCTCCTGAAAAAAAAACAAGAACAAACTTTCTACATATTTGTTAGAATCATAGAATAGTTTGAGTTGCAAGGAACCTTTAAAGATAATCTAGTCCAATCCATCCTTGTCATGGGCAGGGACATCACCCACTAGATCAGGTTGCTCAAAGCCCCATCAAACATGACCTTGAGCACTTCCAGGGACAGAGCATCCATAACTTCTCTGGGCCACTTGTTCCAGTGTCTCACCCCTCTCATCATAAGAAATTTATTTCTTATATCTAATCTAAATCTACCTTCTTTTAGTTTAAAACTGTTACCTCTTGTCCTGTCACTAGAGGCCCTGGTAGAAAGTCTCTCTCCATCTTTCTTATAAGCCCCGTTTCTATATTTGAAAGGCTGCAATAAGGTCTCCCAAGTGTCTTCTCTTCTCTGTGCTAAAACCCCAACTCTCTCAACTTTTCTTCATAGGAGATCTGTTCCAGCTGGATGCAGCCACACAGCCTATTTCTTACCCAACAAAGAGTCCATCCATCAAACCCATATCTCCCCAATTTAATGACAGGATGTTGTGTGGGACTGTGTCAAAGGCCTTACAGATGTCGAGGTAAAATACATTGGTTGCTCTATCCTTATCCACCAAGGCAGTCACTCCATTGTAGAAGGCCACCAAATCATTCAGATGTGATTTGTCCTGTGTGAAGACATGTTGGCTGTCTCTAATCACCTCCCTGTTGTTTGGAAATAGTGATTATTTCATTTTTCTGTATTTTATCAACACTTATTTAGAGAGGGGGGTAAAATGTAGATTTCTCATTACTTCAGACAGGTGTTTACGTGAAAAAATGTATATGATAGTTCTTTTGACTTGGTTTGGGTTTTCTTATTTTGTGCAAGAAAAAAACTATTTTTAGGGGGACAGTGTGTGTTTCTTGGAGGACAACTGTTTTACCAGTTCATTTGATTGAATTTTTTTGCCTTTAATTAGCTTCCAAATGAAATGTGAACATTTAGTTGCTAGAAAGCAAGCAACAGAGATTCTTAATTTTCAGATTTTTAGTGGAAAACATTTTGCAATTAGTTGTAGTGCTGTCATGCTGCTTCTGTTCATAAAATTGTTTCTTTATCTTAATTCCAAGGATTGCATTTGCAAATAAAACTGCTCAACCGGATCAGACAGCAGTCCCAATATTCAGTCTCTGAAAGGAGAATGTAACAGATGTTGATGGAAATAGTATCACAAACAAGGCAAGTATAGATTAATATCGCCCTACGTCTAAGTCAGAGATTTAGACCTGCCCAAGAAGTCGATTCTATCTGAATCATCCAACTTCACAACTGCCAATATACCTTTTCTCAGTGAATTTGTCTTACCCCTTTTTGAGTCCTTTTATACATTTGCCTTCCATAACAGACTGTGATGATGAATTCCATTATTGAATCATGCATTTTGTGTAAAACTACGTAAATTATTCATTTTATTTAAAACTGTGTAAAAGTCTTACATTTATTTCAAGTCTACTGCCTGATCACTTAGGAATTTATGCCAAAGTTAGGTACAAATTTGCACAGAAAAGAAAGGGAACTCTGTTCAGTTACATGCAGAAAAGCCTGTTGATTTTTGCCATTGCAAATTCTGCAATGGGATTTGCTGTGAGTATGTGTACAGCTGCTGTGCACAGAGTGCGTTTAAAATTAGTCTTTTATGTCATGCTTTCTCTCCCACTCTTGTGCCGTAGTGTCATTCCTCATTCTCAGAGCATTCCAGGAAACATAGAAATGGTCTTTTAAGCTTTATAATCTACATTTTTGGGACAAAACACATTAGTTCCAATAGCCAAATATTTCTCACTTTTAGCAGCCTTTTACCCATCAGCCTTCATTTTCCTGTGGTTCATATCATATACCCCCATTGCATGGGGTTGACTAGATGATCTTTAAAGGTCTATTCTTACCCAAACCATTCTGTGATTCTATGTTACCCTTGCAATGTCGTAGTCTTTTTCTGGTGTATAAATGTATAAATTCACTATCCTTCTCTTCTGTTCAAGTTGCTATCGGTGAGATTTTTAGTCAGCAAAGTTTGCCCTGTTTACCTGGGCAGACAAAGTATCATTGATTTGCTCATACACCTTTAAGTCACCGTGGTCAGGATACGTCAGGCTTACCATGTACGTGGAGCAGTGCTGCTCGCGGCAAGATTTCATTAGATGAATTGGCCTCCTGGTGAGTCTGGAAGAGCTGTAAATACTGGAACTGTCCTGGAGATTATTTGACACCCATGAGGTTCATAGCCTTCCCTATTTGACTTGTGAACGTTGTTTGCAATACCTAAACTTTGCGGGTAATTTTAGGGATACATTATTGTTTAATTTTATAGTTTAATTTTAATTACACTCTTATGCAACTATGGAAAAGCAAATATGACATTCCTAAGGCTGACGATTAGCCATTCTGTCTGCTATATAAACAGAAGCAGCTGGGGAACTGTTTTGTCATATGCTTTTTGGTAAATGGTTCATAAACCAACAAAGTGCCAAAGTTTTCTTCTGGACTTAAGGATCCTGAAGGGTTTAGTTTATGGAGCAATTTCGTTATAAGCAGGGACGTTAATACATCTCGCTCTTCCATTAGGCTGTCTATTTTCACAAAGTATTTAAGAATACAATATTTCTGACTTCTACCTCTGTCTTAAGTTTGTCCGAAATTGGCCCATATTCCAAATATGGCCGAACTGGGTACAAACAGCAATGTTACTTACAGGTTACTTTGAGACTGAGCTCCCGGTCCATGTCCAGAGAGTATAAATTGGGAATCTGAGTGGCTATAGCTGGCCCGGGTTAAAATTTAACAGGAGTGATCACTGTGCAAATCTTTTCTCACATCATGCAATTGGAGCTGTGTTACTATACTAGTAAAAGCACTAAAAACTATTCTTCTTCCACACAGCAATACATACCCCAAAGCTGGACACCTTTATTTGAAAACGATGCCTTGGGAACCTTACACACATCGGTCAAAAAGATGAAAAAGAACAAGAAAATCAGCCACGAATAAAATCAACAAGACAATTTTTCGGCAGAAAGTGCAATTTTGTCTAAACATTTCAGAGTAATATGCCCTGTCTCAGTGACTTTCTTAACATGAAAATGATAAAATAAACCATCATCACTTCATCTTTTAGTTTTTACAAAGTCAAAATGTTTTATTTTCAATAAAGCAAAACCAATTCTTTTAATTTCCCTTTAAATTAATAACTTAACATTACCATCGTATGCAGTCCTTTCTATTATGGAGAAAGTATTGAATAAAACATACTGTACACTAATGAAACATAGCTGATAATACTAAACGGCATTTTTTTATCTCCTGGGGAAATATATACATATTTTTCATTTTTTAAGACAACAACTGAGAGAGTTGGGGTTGTTCAGTGTGGAGAAGAGAAGACTCGGGGGAGGCCTTAACTTGCAGCATGCCAGTAATTAAAGGGGGCTGCTAAGAAAGACAGGGACAAACTTTTTAGTGGGGCCTGTTGTGATAGGACAAGGGGTAATGGTTTTAAACTAAAAGAGGGTAGGTTCAGATGAGATACAAAGAAGAAATTTTTGACAATGCGGGTGGTGAAATGCTGTCCCAGGTTGCCCAGAGAGGTGGTAGATGCCCCATCCCTGGCAACCTTCCAGGTCAGGTTGGACGGGGCTCTGAGCAACCTGATCTAGTTTGAAGATGTCCCTGCTCCTTTCAGGGGGGTTGGACTAGATGACCTTTAAAGGTCCCTTCCAACCCAGAGATTCTATGATTCTATAGTTCTATGATTCTATGATAATGACCATGAAAGGAATCACACCTAACATTTTTCTGTGGTCAGCCTTCATGGATTCATGTTTCTTGCTGCTCTGTTGCTACCACACCTTACATATAGTCCTTGAAAAAGTCTTCCCTCTTGTATAAAGCAAGCCTGAAACCTCAGGCACCCATGGAGGATCTCCCTGAAGTGTGTCAGGTTATTGTCAATATGACACCTGAACAGCTGCCTTGTTAGCAGGATGCAGCAAGAATTGTGGCATCTTAAGTGTATTTAAAACTTCCTCTGAGGTTATCCTTTCAGGGGGTATAGATACAACCATTGAGACAGGAAGACATATTCTCTTCATCTAAGGTCCTTTGAAATCAGCAATGCTGACTCAGGCTTAGCCACACAAAAGGTGTTTCTCCTTCAGTGAAGGAGCAGAAGGCTCAATCACTAGCACGAGGAGGCTAATGCAGCATGGGCTGGGCTTCCTTGCTTCTATACTGAAAATGAGAGAGTAAATACATTTCACCTAAGCCTTTTCAGCGTGCACCCAGACTGCTCTCCAGCCTTCCCCTTTCCTTCTGCTCCGTTAGTCCAAACAGTCAATGTAATCATAATATGACCCCTACTGAAATGTTCCCAGCAGTTTAAGGAGGAAAATAAAGTATCAAAGACTTGTTTTCTTGGCTGTGTTTGAACAAGAAGCCATGTCTTTAAAAGTAAAATAATGCAGCCTCATGCTATTTATCTGAACATGATTGGAGCCAGGGCATTTGTATGGGTACCTAGAGTTATAGATAAATGCACTGAGTTTTCAACACATATAAGATTTTGTAGACATATAACTGATCCCAGAGCTCTTAGATAAGAGGGTCGTTCTGATAACCAGAGGTCTCACTGTATTTTTAATTTTACCCTCATTATTTTTAGAGACAATCCAAAGAGGACAATTGCAATAAATGTGATGAAAAGTCCGTTGAGATGTAACAGTGAAACCAACCTCTGATTATGCTGGGCATTTAACTAATGCTGCAGGAGATAATTGCCAGGAGTCAACTGGGTGAGAAGTTGGGCATAATTACTGGGAATTATGAGTATTTTAAGAGGATTGACCGTGTTGGCATGCATAGTTCTGCTTTCATGGTATGTAGACCTTGCCTTGCAGTCTCAGAGCTTCCTGGCAAGCTGCCAAAAATAAGTGTTATCATGGAAGATACTTTTTTACATGTTTTCACTTAAGAAGAAGAAAAGGGAATATCTGACTCCACTGTTTTAAACCTAACAGTACATGTTGCATATAAATTCATATTGGAAACAGGGATGCAAGGCTGAGCTTACAGGATTGATGACTGTTTTGGAAATGAGTCTTTCAGGATGGTGGAGACAGAGCTGTGAAGTCTCCTACTGAAGTATCTAAACCTCTTGTGAGGTGGAAAATGAATATACTGCAGTAGCCACATATAACAATGGGTATCACTGATCATGTTACTTAGCTGTTCCCACCTCAGAAGAGCAATGCCTTCTGAAGTTGTGATGACATCTCCACACTTTATTTTTCAGGTGACACTCTCTGAAGGCAACAAAGAGCTCTGTGAGGGAGAAAATAAGTACTGCAAGATCCTTTTCTGAGGAACTTTAGACACTTATCTTTCTATTTTTTTATGGACTGCAAAAAGCTACTTATTTAGAAGAGAAAAACGGATCAGAAAATATTTATCACACCACCGGAAGCAGAAACATTGTAATGTAGAATCAAAGCTGAAGAAGTCTTCAAGTAGTCTTCTTTGATTAAACTACTGAATGGGCTAGATCACACATCCCATCTGTGACAGTGTGGGAGATCCTTTATGGCATTGTTTTGACAAACACCCAGCCTACCTTTTCATCTGAGTGGAAGTAGCATGGAAGAGGAAGTGTAACAGGCTAATACACCCTATAAAGAGGCAGGAATATGCATGAAGACCTGTTGAGAGGTACTTAGTTCTGGGTAAGCAGGGAACTGCGATGGGCAGAGAGCATGGGAGAGAGCAGGAAGAAAGATCTCCTGTTCTCTCTGAGCAGGAAGACTGAAGGCCTGTCTGCGTTCCCCTATGAAAGGCTGCCCTGAAGGACAAAGGCATCCAGGTGAGCTGGTTGATCTTTTAGAACAACCTCTTCGAAGTGCAGAAGCAGTCCAAACCAATGTGAGAGAAGACAGGCTGACACAGAAGAAAGCTGAGCAAGTAACTCTACAGAACACAAACACAGACAGGAAGCATGTGGGAGGTGGAAGAGGGGACATGCTACTAGGGAGGAACATGTTCAGAGGAATGGAACACCTCTCCTATGAAGAAAGGCTGAGAGAGTTGGAGTTATTCAGCATGGAGAAGAGAAGGTTCCAGGGAGACCTTACTGCAGCCTGCTAGGACTTAAAGGGGGCTTAGAAGAAAGATGGAGCCAGACTTTTTAGCAGAGCCTGTTGCAACAGGACAAGGGGTAATAGTTTTAAACTAAAAGAGGGCAGATTTAGACTAGATAGAAGGATGAAATTTTTGACAATGAGGGTGATGAAACACCGGCCCAGGTTGCCCAGAGAGGTGGTAGATGCCCCATCTCTGGAAATATTCCAGGACAGGTTGGACAGGGCTCTGAGCAACTTGATCTAGTTGAAGATGTCCCTGCTCCTTTCAGGAGAGTTGGACTAGATGACCTTTAAAGGTCCTTTCCAACGCAGACTATTCTATGATTGATATTCTATGATTCTATGAACATAATAACGTCACCCAAGAATGGGCTGGATTATTGAAAGCCAAAGCTTGGCGACAGCTGAAACATTCTTGAAGATTTTTAAACCTCATTGGACAAACAATCTGATGCAGATCTCACGAGAATCCTGCTTTGAGCAGGAGGTTATGTTAGAGATCTACAGAGGTCCCTTTCAACAGAAATTGCCCTATGATGGTTCTGTGATGTTATGACTACATTGCACATCCTGCTTATGAATGGAAAATATGCAAATGGATATTCAGAGTCTAACACTTCCTCTTGTAAGACCTAATTAGGTCTTGAAAAGATTTTGCTCCTTGTAAGAAGACTCAAAAAAAGAAACTTGCATTAAAATCCCAATCAGATGTAGTAAGCAACGTAAGGAAAGGAGATATACCAGTAGGGTACCTATCTTTTCACGATTTGCAAGTTGACAAGGTATTGGCAGGAAGAGCGAACATGCCAGGACATGACCAGAGCGACAAATCATCAGTGCTTAGGTAAGCATGGAGTCAAGCCTACTTCTGGGACAAGTGCCACTTGTACTATATGACATCCAACGTGTGCTAAACAAGCACCTCAGTTCTCTAAGTAGTCAGTGCATTGATGTTGTCCTCTGTGCATGACCACCAGTCCTCCAGCACTTTCTTTAACTTCAACTCTTCCAAAGAACAGTTTATGTGCTGGACCATAGGTGCACCCATAGGAACGGAGGGTGCATGCAAGCTATGGACCTCCTCTTGTTTACATCTCCTTCCAGACTTGCTCTTCAACACTCTTTAATGTAACTCTATGGAAGTTCTTGCTCTGGGTTTTGTGAGCATGTGGGAACACCACAAAATGACTTGAAGTATGCATTCAAATGATGCAAGGGAGTGTGGATATTTTATATACCCTCTTCGGGGAATAGAAGAGGGACTCTGACACTCTCAATCATTTCCCTCTTCTTCCACAAAATGGTCAGAAAGTTTTTCCCTTTAGCATTGCATTCATCTTACATTAGGTATCTGTCTTTCAGTTCCTTGGTGAACTGTGCTATTGTAAGGAGGAAAAAGTTTTTCTTTTTCAGTAATCAGTAGGAAGGAGGAAGATGCAGATACAGACAGACACAAACGTGCAAAGCTCCGGGAGGGAGAATCAATTCACACTGAAGACCATTTGCACTTCCATCTATGTTTGCTGGATAATTTAGGCTTCGAAAGCAGTACAGTTAGCACTCTGGAACAGCATTACTTGTTACTGTTCAAGGTGAATAATGTGGCCTTCTGAGGCCAGGGTCATTATCTCTCTGAGCCTGCTTGTGGCAAGGTAGAGGAAAGAAATATAGTGTCTATCTAAGACGACCAATATTTTCAATTCAGATGTGCTTTGTATGAAAGAGAAGCTCAGTATTTTATGGGGTACAGCATCATTTCCAGCACATCTTTTATAATATTTGCTCGGGGCTGGCAGAAAAAATAATACTGTTGAGCCAAACCCCTAGAATTGGACAAGTTAATCACAGCAATGATTACACTTTTCCATATCAATCGTAAGATATCCACCAAGGATAACAGGTAATAGCAAAAACAACAGAGTACAATATAAGCAAGTCAGAGCCAGAATGATAGTGCTAAAGCTGAGCTTTCCACTTGACCATTGTTCAGAAGGACATACTCAAACTGCCTGAATTCACAGAATCACAGAAACACTAGGTTG
>NW_010535636.1:0-791 GCF_000687285.1 Phaethon lepturus
ACCTGCCAGGGTCAGCCCCTTCATCACTGCAGGAAAGTTGGATGTTAGAGAACATCTCCATAGGGAACTACATTAGCCTGGCTCATTTTGAGCAAAGATCTTTCCCTTACACACTAGATCTGCTTATTTCCATGAAAAAGGGATCAAAATCAGTTTTGAATGCTTGCCACCAAGCTTACACACGTATTGAATACTTCCACCAGCTTCCTCAGGTTGCTCCAGACTTCTGCCATAAGCATCTGCACCCTGTGAGTAAAGGTACTGGGTTACATAATTATTAATTTTAATTACCACTTTATAATGTTGTGTGTTACTCAACAGTAAAAATTAAAAAAAAATTACCCTGGGGCGCTACAGAATCTCAGGACTACCAGCTCTGGAGTCTGCATGCATCTCAGAGTGTAAAATTTCTTTTTTTGCCAGCATGGAAATATACTCAAACCTCCACAGATAGTGAAACGATGGTACAGAAAGGACACAAAGAAACAGCTTCTCAATGAAGTGGCAAATTTGTTTGAAAAAAGGCCTTAAGGATTTTCTCCTGAATATCAGATTCTTTCCACCTACTTGGTAAATCTACATTATACCTCTGATGGAAAATTGTATTAATAAATACAGACCTTGGGGAAGGGGCCACCGGAGCCTGTTTGGCTCAGCCAGTGCGATGGCACTGTTTGCAGCAAGAGGGGATGTTCACAGCTGCGGGAACACGCTATCGGTACCTGCACATCACCCATCAGTCCATGAAATTCTTGCCAAACAGGGAAAAAAAAAAAACAAGCCAAAGTTCA
>NW_010535636.1:822-28733 GCF_000687285.1 Phaethon lepturus
AGCAGGCCTGTTGGCAGCACTCACGGCACAAATTCTTGCAGAAAGCAAGGCAAAAGTTTGCGCAGACCCTGGGGGAAGGGGAGGGAGGTACGTGGCCCAGACCCTGTCCCACCTCCTGCCATCAAAGAGGTCAGCAAAGCAGCATGGAGAGAAACGGGGGTCTCAGGGCTGCGAGTGGCTGTTAGACAGCCATGTCCCCATCTTTACCTGTCACCCCAGGATGGAGCTGGTTGTGTCTGCAGCATGGCCAGGGCATCTCCACCCTGATGGCGGAGGGAAACACCTTCACCCTGATGGCCAGGGAAAATCCTCTGTATGGATGGCCAGGGCATCTCCACCCTGATGGCCAGGGAAACATCTCCACCCTGATGACCAAGAAAACCTCTCCATCCTGATGGCAGCTCAGGACGGCTGGTGCCTGAGGAGCTGTCTGCTAGGGCCACCAATTCGCCCACCACCATTGCTCCTCAGAAACACCAGTCTGGGTCAGCAAGGCTGTGCCCTGTGCCGGGGGGAAACACCACAGAGGTGAAGGCTGGGGGGGCACGGCAGGGATGGCCACGGCTGCGAGGCGCGGAAAAAAACCACAGAGGTGAAGGCTGGGGGGGCACGGCAGGGATGGCCACGGCGGCGAGGCGCGGCAGCTGGTGAACACCCCTCTCCTCCGCAGGCAGTTCCCCGCACAAGCTGCTCCTTGTGCCTCTGCGTGAGCAGAAGCCCGGCAGCTCTTGGCACCTTGCTGCTGCAACCTGAAAGAGGCACCAAGATGCTCCAGCAGCTGCTGCTGGCCCTGGCCATCAGTCACCGCAGGGATGCAGCACGAGGTATTTTGCTGATAAAACTGAGAAGCATAATATCTAACCGGGGCATCACCTGGGGTTCGATGGTACTAGGTAAGTTTCTTGTGGCTTCAGATGTCAGGTTCCAGCAAACTGTGATGAAAATCTTGGCTACATACTGGGAAAATTTGAGTTATAACCTGTGCTGTAGAAATTGTCTGGCAGCCAGGTCCAGGAGGTCCTTCCTCAATGTCACAGCATCCACCGCTCGTCTGGCTCGCACTAACGAACCTCAGCCATCGCCTGAGCTATCCACCATCCCCACTACAGTGGTCCTTCGCAGCATTTGCATTTTTTCAGAGGTCTGTCTTTTTTTTTTTTTTTTTTTTTCAAAAAAGTGATTTCTGTTTTAGTTTTTCATTCTCATAAAACGTAATTTTTCTTTCTGAACACATTTTTTTGTTGCAAACATTTGCCAACACTTTAGCTTTTTTGTGACACCCTATCACTCACCCCATGAGTGATGGGGTGTCTTTTATCTTGGTTTTCCTCTTATTCTTCTCTTTAAGACCTTAGTGAAATTTTCACAATACTTTTACTCTACTGAAATCAGGGCTTGGAGGCAGGGCAATAGATAGGTTTCCATCCTGAAGTGGATCATCAGACTTTTCCTATAGTCAATTAATATTTCCCTCAACAAATGAGATGATTTTGTTACAAAAACATGGAGCATCCAGGCAAGCCGAAGGTGGAATCCTTTGGTGACACCTGAATTGCAGATCTTTTCATGCTGTCTTCTCTGTGCAGAGAGGAAAGACAGATCCTGAGATCTGCTGCTGTCGTAGGATTTAAAGACTGGTGGAGCACTCCTTCCTGACATTGGGAGTGCAGGGGGTATGGGATTTGAAGCCAGAACTGTTGCCCTTGAAGCTCCCCTGCAGGAAACATGCCACCGCCGCTCCATCACCCAATGGTGCCTTTCAAAGGAATCAAAGTGCATTCAAAGGAAAAAAAAAACCACCCACCACAGCAAAACCAGCACCAGAGATGAACTCTGGCACTCAGAGGTGCTGGGGAGTCTGACACCCCTCAGCAAGGAGTCTACAAAAAACGAGAGTCCCCAGCCCATGTTCCAGGTACCCATGTACACATCAGATGACGATCACACAGATTTACCTTTCCTACGCATTGTTCCTGACATTTATAAACACATCACTGAGAAAACCGCAGCGTAGTTCCTATTTTACGCATCAGGCAGGGGCAAAAAAAACCTCCAAGACTGAATTTATATATAAGCTGGGATAGAAAAAATAAGCTCTGAACCGTAAGAGCTGGATGGAGTATACGTACGTGAGTGCTCCAGTGTGTGCACAAAGCCAAATCACCACCCGCCAGGGCAGTGGTACACCGTCATCTGGCAGGCAGAATGCCTCTTTATATAAACAGACTGCTTTAAATAGACTTTGAACCAAAGCTGTAGTGCGTTTTTGAAGGCTAAATGTATAAGCAAGCTGGCTGAAGCTAAAAAACACAGTCAGACAATGAAGTCTTGCTTTTCACCTGCTTTGGTTCACTGCTTTGGTACCAGTCCTGCTTTGGTTCACAAGTACTTTCAAAACTTCGCTGTTTCCAGTGTCTCCAGTTTTGAGCCATAAATTTGATCCTGATGACTTGAGAGAACTGATTTTGTTACAGGGAAAAATGGGTACTGGTGAAAACAAGGCCCCTTCATAGAAACATGTAAAAATGAGGCCACCCAAACATTACTGCTCACTCCTGCCTGCTGGCAAATTCATACACTGCAAAGGGGTTACAGGGCTGTGACAGTCTTACTGCCCAAGGACAGCCTTACCACCATGATCCAGGCCATGAACCTCTCCAACGTTCACGTCTACACCAGCGGCTGTGACAGCACTTCTGTGCTGGATACACAGACTACGAACAGAGAAGTCTCTTGTCGGTGAATTCATCAACTGCAAGCGTCAGCTTTCACTGTGTTGCGACAACAACCGCTCAGTGCAATGTACTCAGTGAGAACGTCTTTGTCAACAAAAGAAGATTTAATAACGTGACCAGAACTGTTCTCCTTCCAGTGATGACAGCCTCAGCACTGGCAGAGCTGGCTTCCTACATATAAATCAAAAAGGCACCTGAAACCCTTGGTGGTACTCGTCAGATGGCATTAACCGTCCCCAGGTGCACCCATCTTCATCTGAGCCACTTTTCTAGGCTTTCTTTATACCAAATGGAGAAAAATTGGCACTTCTGAAGCATGATGCATCTCTTCCTGAGACTGATGCCTAAAGCAGATGCCTTGAATTGCACCCTAGAATTGGCTATTTCTCACTGTTAACTCTATAGGGAGTCTAAGGAGTGTCCCAGAGATGAGATGCTGAGATGAACTGCACACTATCCATACCAGCTACATGACCAGGGTCACCCTGCTCATCACTGCAACACAGCCATCAGCATCCTTGCAATGGAAAAGCTCACATTTCAAATCTGGATACGAGGAAACCACACATCAAGTCTAAAATGCAGGAACAGATATTGCAGGATACATTTAATTTCTGAACTTAGAAACATGGTCAGTACGCTGGAGCTAACGGCGCACCAGGTGAACTTAAAGACTCCAGATGGGCAGAGCCCAGTATTAGCTGCCACGGGAAAGGTGTCTGCCTTGGCTCCCAGGCCCAAGTGCAGTGGTTTCTGCAGGAGAGGCAATGCCAAGGTTTTCAACCAGTCCTTCAGTTTGGTAGTATCCAGCTTGGGAAGCCCAAGAAAGCGTAGATCTTTAAGTACAGAACTTCCTTTCTGTGGAAATAATTTTAAGATATTTCAGGTTCAACCACATTGCTGCTAACACTGAAAATACTGCTGTGGAGTGGAGGGGTTTTTTTGGTGGAAGAGGGTGCATGGGTGAGGGGTTGTGCATGGTGCACTGATACAGCCCCAATTGCCCATCCGTGACCTCATCCATCAAGTTTTAGTGCCCAAACTTTCATCTGCAGCGTTTCGTGGTTTAAACCCCAAAGGAGTTGCCAAAAGGGAGGCCACTTACACGGGCGCTAAGTCTGCACATCCTGTTAAGCTGCCCTTCCTCCCTGACCCTCAGCTTTCCTTCCAAGCAGCAGGTTCCTTACCCGCTCTAAACCGCACATGGCTCAGCCCAGCTGCAAAACCTGCCCGCCGGGAACCAGACCGACCCCGAGCATCTCCCGGTATCCAGAACGGCAAACTCACTCTCTTCCTCCACAGAAGTCGATTTGAGAAGGTTCTTTGAAAAGCTGAAATGGCAGCACCTGAAATCCTGAAATCAAGAGGTATTTGCAGCAGAGCAGATCACTACCAGCCAAAAATTGTGGTGCAAGATGTAAAGTGCCCTGTCCTGTGGTTTAGCAATATCCTACACCTGCACAGAAGGGCTGCACCAGCCAAGGAGGAGGAGGAGGGTGAGGAGGGGAGGCCACGTACACCCCGTGCCTGGCTGGCCCCGCGGCGAGAGGCAAGCTCTTATTTCGGCAATGCCACGGTCTGCGGGAGCGGGGGGTGGTTAGATCCGTTACCACGTGAAATTGCATGTGGAGCCACGAACGCTTTCTCCGTAACTCCGGCAAGGCTAATTTGCCGTCATCAAATTAACTCCTCTGCAGGGACAAGAGGAGAAAACTCACATATAGGGAGAAATTGCATTAGGTTTATCTACTGGACTTCATAAAGAAAAATCCCTCTCTAAGCAAAATTGTCTTTGTAGAGAGACAAGTGGCTGCGGCACGGCCCCCTCGTCCCCTGCCTTCCCTCCCACAGCATCACCCGCCACGCGCACCCTGCCCTGCGCCACTGAGGCTCCCACACATTTTCTCCTTCATTTTACTCTATTAAAACACTAATTGATTGACCAGATCACGAGAGCCCAGATCTCTCCCATGGGACACGGTTGCATTTGCAGTGACAACTGCAAACAAGACCACGGCTGGGCAGTTTTGCACAGCAAACCATTAAAGCACCAGCAGCCGTATCGGGAGGATGAAACCGCCGTGTCCCATCCCGGCCACATCCCTCTGCTCTCCCACATTTGCAGCTGGCTCTGAGCCCCCCTTCACCTCCCTGAGCCCCGTCCCCAGCCAGCGCCAGATGTAATACTGCACAGCTGCATGTGGCCCTGCTCTATTTTCCCTGCATGCGAGGAACAAAACGCCCTTTGCTGCATGCTGCTGAGCTTGGTGCCTCGGGAGCAGAGGGGTTTCTGCTGCCTCTGACCTGTCCCTGGCTGTGTCTCCTAGGGTGCTGCAGGACCTAGCTGTCTGGCTATACCCACTTATCCACCAAAGATCATAAAACCCAACGTATTCCTCCTCCTGAACAAAGGTATGTGGAAGCCTGGAGAGACAAAAAAGAGTTTTCCCAAGCCCAGAAAACATGAGCAGTTGCTTGTGACCTGCCTCCCCATCCTCCGGCTGTCCCCCTGCAAAACTGCAGAGATATCGCTGCAGTGAAAAAATGAGATCTTTGAGCAGCATCTCCCCACCCGAAGCACTGCGTTGGTATTCTGGCCTTCCTGCTCCTGCAAAGCAGCCTTATTTATCCCAAACCAACCAGCCTCCTCCTGAACACCGGTGAATTATACTGGGCAATATCTAATGCGACGAACGGGCAGCGCGTCTCAGCAGATGATACAGTGCTGTCCCCTCATGCAAGACAAAGCTTCCAGATACCCTTGCACAGGCAATGCATTAGCTCTGGCTGAAATGATGTTCCCTGCAGCTTCCACGTGCACACAGTAAAGAGAGAAGGAAAAAAATAACAGGCAACATTTCGCCTCTCAGATGATCATCATACAAAATATTGACTTTTCAAAATAATCTCATCAGTGCTGCTGGGTATAGAATTTATTCTGCATCTGGTGCAGATGCAGCCCTGTTGTTTAACCATTCAAACTTGTTCCGACTTCAAAAAGCATTTTGGCCAAAACAGAGAGGTTTATTTTACTTAAAAGCCTATAATCCAAGATTATAATTACTTCTCTTGCTGTTGCTTACCCCCAGGGATGGAGATCCTCTACACTACATCCTGTGCAAACTATTTAACATTGTGCCTGAAGTTCTTTGCACTTAAAAACAGTCTGGGCAAAAACTGTAAATGAATATGAAATGCCAGTTTCTCCTCTCTCTTTTCATCCCTCTCTCTGGTGCAGAATGGCAGGGCACAGGGGACAGATTTGGAATTTGTTTGCCAAAAAAAAGGAGCTACTATTTACCAGTAGTGTTTGTCTTTTCTGTAATGCTCTTGATCTAAATTGCTTTACAGACCTGAATGGCCATGCGTTGGAAATGTCTCAAAACTCACTTGTACAAAACACAGCCCTCAGCGCATAACTGGAACCAGACTCATACTTCCTGAGCTCTGGAAAAACAAATTCTCATGCCTCAAAATTGACCAAGTAGCATCTCATGTTGTATCTCACGTTGTACCACCTAACAGCTACCGAATCACTGCAAAAACACTGCTGGACACACTGAAGGAAATCAGCTTCAGGACAATGAGCGTGAGCACCAGCAGAAGCAGCTCAGAGAAGGTGGGCAGAGGAAGGTGAACAATGGATAGCCACTCTTTAAAATATACAGAGGGAAAAAGATGGAAAGGGAAGGGGGCAGACACCCCATGAGAGACCATGCGAGGTCCAACACCCCTGCGCAGGGCCAGGCTCACCTCCTCCCACTGCCTTCCAAAACACGGCTCATGAGGTACTCCCAAAATCTCATCTATGATTTTTCTTTTTTTTTTTTTTTTGCATTTTGTTTTTAATAAATGCAGACCGTGTGGAAGCAGCCAAAGAGGATGTTTGCGTTGTTGCTGCAAGCTTGCCATGGCAGCTCTGCCCCAAACCAGGGAGAACGGGGCTTCACCAGGTGCTTCCATCCTTCAAACTCCTCCTGACCATCATCCTGCACACAGAGGACTGGCTATTGGTTACTGGGCAGCTGTGTATTTCAGAAAAAATATTTAAGATAGTTTAAGGGTGCCTTAAAAATTTAAGACAGTTAAAGATGTCTGTGCATGGGTACATGTTACTTCCATTTGCACACAGTTGGCACGAGGGTGAGAAAACCAGTTGGAAACAGAGCAGGAGGCACCCGGGGATGTTCTCCACAAAACAGTGCTTGGTGTGTGCTGCATCTCACTCAGGAAAGGCAGACTTCCCGAGACAGAGGAGAGTCCATGTTTCCTCTGCTCTCCTGGTATCACTGGTCTATATTGACTGGGTCTGAAACAGTATTTGCAGGGATGATTTTTCCCTTCCCCTCAGCACCTCCCGACTGAGGGACCATGGAGAACCATTCTAACTGGAGCAGAACTGATCACCGCTACCTGAGAAAGCAAGAGTCAGACTTCTTAAACACACACCGATACGACTCAATTTAAAGTCCACATGGGAAATCAAGGAGGGAAAACATATGAGGGTCCCTCCGTGTCTCTAGTACCTACCAAAGCTCAGGTCTCGGCCGAATCCTGCTTCTCCTGGGCTGACCATCGCTCTTTAGGCAACACATGTGATGATAGGAGGGATGCATCCTTTCCCTATTATTTCAAGCCTGCCTCTTCCACATATGATCCCTCTCTCTCCTACCTATTCTTCCACTGCTTCTACCCCCTCCCAGTCTCCTGCAGCCCCACTGCTGTTGTTGTAAGATCCTTCCCCTCTGCAGCTTCTGCCATCTGGAACCGCCTTCCTGTATCCCACCAACTCACCCCCAGCTTCGTCTACAAATGCATCTCCAGGCCCTCGTCTGTTCCTTTGAATTCCTCTCTCCTTCTGCTGCTGTTTATTATTTAACTCTGTCATTGCATTATTGAAAGTGTTATTAAGGCACACTTGGAACTGAGTCTGCACAGAAGTGCCACAGCATAGAAAGCTGGACCCTCGGCAAAAATACCGCATGAGCCAAAATCGTGACAGTTGGAGGGAAACTGTTTGGATGGAAGAGGGGAAGGCACTTTCTGGATGCCAACATGGATTTTCTCTCCCCTCGGGACTGACATAAGAGCCTCTTCAAGATGTCCTCTGCTGCCTGCAGCTTCGGGGTGAGGCTTCATGGCAGCACTGCCCGGCCAGTTGACACCAAGGCAGAGCTGTCCCTTCTTGTCCCACCCTCACTGCCCTTTTCACCTAGCACCACTCGCACCACAGGCTTGTGGGCACTATCCCCTCCTTAAAATTATTCCTTGGGGATGCCTGCAGGGGTGAAGTGCTCTATCAGCAACCCAAACTCATCCCCCTGTCCCTGCCATTCCTTTCCAGCAAATGTGAAAAATGCACATCAAGGGGATATGGAAAAGACAGCCAGGCCCCGATTCCAAGAAGGGCTTTGTTTCAAATCAGATGTAATCCCGCAGGAGATAATGCAGATACATAAATGCTTTGCTTAAAGACAAGGGGACTTATGACCCTGCAGATGGCATGGCTAAAGCCACGTAGGAATGGGCAAAGGGAACTTGTTCCCTGAATGGCACTTCCCTACGTGGCTTCATCCTTGCTTTTTCTTTGGGAATAAGCAGCAAAATCACTATATTCTTCATGATCTCTCCTATTCCAGGAGAAATGAACTGTGAGATGAAGCCTTCTCTTCAAGGGCTTTGAAATCCAGGAAAGTGCTATGTAAAGAGATGCGTTTTTACCTTTACAAGTAAAAGACCATAAACATTTTTTTCCAAGGACCCGGAGCATTTGTCCAATTCCGTCAAAGCTTCACTGCCTGCGGACAACCCCCAGGGCTGTCCCATCCCACCGTGGGGCCGGTTACCTGAAGTCTCCGCACTCTTCACTCGTCCCACCGCAGCCCTGGGCGGGCACAAGGGCCGTGGTCCCTGCTGCACGGAAGAGCAAGGCAAAAGCCGAGCCCAGGAGTCCTGCTGCTCTAAAAGCAGCACACATCCTCCCTTCCTCGCTTGCTCTGCGCAAAGCCACTGCCGGCATTCCCCTGGGCTGAAGGGTCACTGAGCGGCAGCGGGTTAACCTGTGAGCTGAATTTTAGGGAGGCCTCC
Source organism: Phaethon lepturus (assembly GCF_000687285.1). Classification (NCBI taxonomy): domain Eukaryota; kingdom Metazoa; phylum Chordata; class Aves; order Phaethontiformes; family Phaethontidae; genus Phaethon; species Phaethon lepturus. The sequence continues at coordinate 9,645 of NW_010535636.1, forward strand.
AGAGTTCTCTGCTTCCCCATTGAAGAGCTCAGCTCATGAACTTGATTTCCCCAAAGGGTTTTTTTGTTTCTTGAATGGCTCTGGTGAGGTGGGTTTTGGTGGGGTGTGTGGGCTCAGGGGAACGGGGTGGTGCTTCCTCCTCTCCCTCGTGCCCACATGCTGGGATGAGCCTTGCAAGGTGCAATGGAGGCAATAAAGCGTTCGTGACTGCACAGCCCTGCCCTTCGTGGTGTGAGTTCAGCTCTTGCACCCCTCCAGATACGTTACAAACCACTGTGGCTTCACCAACACCAAACTCTTGCTTTGAAAACCAAATACTAGAATCCAGAGCAGGATTTCCAGGGTTATTCCTATCACATGCCAGGAGGTCAGGAACAATTTTTTAAAAGACTTTTTAAAGGCTTTTACAAAGCTCCACCCAATTCAGTCTGGGCAGCACCGCAGGGTAGTAAAGGAAGACAGAAATGCTTATATCCAGGCTTGACTCTTTTGATTCACATAAACTTGGTAACATTTAAAGTTTATTAGCAAGCAAAGGCTGTTGGATGATCAATGAAATGAGCAGTAATCTCACAGGAAGACACACATTTAATCCATTGGCAAGAAATGTGCAGCACTGTGTTTTAGGAGATTTTTAATCCCTGTCGTAACAGCCTGGACTGTCCTTGCTTTTCCAGGAAGGTCTAACGCTGTTTAGAATCACACTGCACCACAGATGCCAGGCAGCTCCTGCTGCCAGACCTGCCTCCCCTCCAACGCCTGAAACCGGCAGGACCAATCCACCCCAGGGCAGCACCATGAGTAAATCTTGCACTGGCACATCATGGTTATCCTCAGCCCCGGATCTGAACGAACTGCAGAAGCACCGATCAGACGTGACCTGCGCGCACACCTCGCTCTGCTTGGAGCATCCCTCCGCCACAGCCAAGGGACATTGCACATTTCTGGGAGCAGCCGGACAGGTTCAAGGTTCCTAACTCAAAAGACTCACTCATCAAGAAAAATGTTTTTCCCTTCCAAAAATGAATTCCAAAATGCTCCCAAACATGTTGCACAAATAACTGGGTTATTAACTGCAGTTCATCCCCAGTAAGTGTTTTGCCTTCCTCCCGCACAGGGCTTAGCTGAGAGCAGGTCCTTCCAGCAACACGGGATCTTACACAACACACAATGAGAGGGACCCGAATAACCTCTACACAAGCATTCACACTTAGCAAAACATCTCATGCTCCTCAACAAATCAATTCTGGAAGCTATTGATAGTCAGCTAAAGTTGCATTTAAGAAAATGGCTACTTACCTGCCAGAATATGCTGTCTATTGTATTTCCCAGAAAGCCATCTCTGCCTTCTGATGATACCAGCTTAGGTCCCAGAATAGTCATAAATTCATCAAAATCAACCTGGCCATCCCCTGGAACGAAAGAAAAAGATCAATGTTTTCACTGAAGCACCACTTAGTGCCAATGTCCAACATGTTGCTCTGGATCTGCTGCGTCTCATGGACCTGTACATGCACTATGGTACCTCCTACACCAACTTCATGGTGCCTGCAGACCCAAATTTGTTGTTATGCCAATGAATGGCCTGTGTTGTGGCATAACCACACCTGAAGACAGCATCAGGTAGAGATGCACCAATAGAGATGAATGGTCATTCCCCAGCCCCAGAGAGTTTGTAGGCAACTCACTTCTCAAAAAAAAAAAAAAAATTCTGGCAGGAGGACAGCAGCCACCAGCCCGGCCAGGGCTCTTCCCCTCTACAGAGCCGCCAAACAGCCAGGTGTCTGCAAAGCTTTTACAGGACAAATCCGTCCTCCAGAGGAAGGGAGCACATGCAGAGGGAAGAGCAGACTATAGTGAATCCACCAGGCATTTCATTCCAGCTTCCCATCAGCATCCGTCTCTCAAAAGCCCTGTGTGCTCAGCATGCAGAGCAGGCAGTGTAGACACGGCTCCAGTGCCATTAGCAGGAAGAGGAGACTGCTCCTGCCATTAATGAACCGAGCCTATGCAGTCCCAAGCCCCTCCAGTACATTGTATGTTTTGTAAATGAGGCATGTGGCTGTTTGAAGTATATCTGATTATTGTAGCAAATATTACTTTTCCCTTGGAGAACTTCTGTGATGCTTAATGAAAATTGCAAAAAATCCATGCCTCTTGAAGGATCTTAAAAATACCTGTTTCTCTGAACAGGGTAGTTAAATGTCTATATGCCTCTCCTTTGTCTATCAGTCTGCAGACACATCCTCCTACATATTATTAGACCAGTGGATATTAGCCCTCCTTCAAATCTGGAAACAGAATCAGCAACTGTAAGTATTCTTGGTTGTTTTTTATTCAAATTCAGCTGGAAATGACTGCATCCACCTCTCCATGTAGTTGCCGTTGCTAAATCATTAGGTGTAAGAAGTGCCTAAAACCATCAGACTAAAACAGATCAATGCAAGGGCTACTATTAAAACGTCACTATTGACTGCAGTACCTAGAGCAGCCCTGCGTGACAGCTTTATCACGTGCAATGCATGCTGCTGCTATCTGTCCTTTTTATTATATTTCATATGCTTGATCTGAGCATATGCACTGCTGATTGAAATCTCTCCGTGTCCTTATCTTTGCAGAAACACAATGTGAAAATAAGCAGAGTCAAAATGCTTGTTTGCTAGAATACTGATCTCTATTCACCAGGCTCTGCCCATAATTTCATGAAGACAAGAGCGAATATCCTGGGGGTGAGCCAGCGGCGGGGGCTCTGAAAGGAAACCCTGCGGGGATTCGTAATAGCTTTGATGCCGTAACGTGCAAGAAGACCCCATCCAGCTGCTGAAGTTGCTCACACCTTCAGGACTCAGCACATGCTGAAGGGCTTTGCAGGGCTGGAGCGGGCTGAGCACTTGCAGGATGGCACTCATTTCTGGGACAGCTTATTAAGCAGAAAAGGAAAGGGATGAGCATCCCACCACTTGGAAAGCCACTCTTTAAAACATTTATGGGCAATGAAAAAATGCGTTCCTTCTTCTTCCCCATGGGAGGCGTTGGTTTATGACATCAAGTCGGATTGTATCAGTCACAGCACGTTGGATCATGTTGGGGAAGGTAATGCAAGGTGACAGCGGATTCGGGGCTATTTACATTGCAGTACATCACTTCAAGGGAAAGGCAGTAACAAAACCATACACTATGATGCAAATTGGGTTAAAGAAATTAGCCAGATTATCAAGAAAACAATTTGCATTTTAAAGAGATTCTAGTACCTGCCCATGCATATATTTCATCCTATCCATATGCGACCCCAAAATATTGAGTTATTCAATTTGCATTTTATACAATGTCATTTCATCCACAGAGGAGAGGCAGGACTTAGTCCTACACATGACTCATGAGAAAGCGGGTGCCAGGACTCCTGGGTTCTGTGTCTGACTCAGAACAAGACTTCGGGCAAACCCTTGCTCATGACTTCCCTGTGCCTTTGCCAGGGATCATAACTAACTTCACAGGGTTTAATTATCAGCTTAATTATAGCATTTTCCACAACCTTGGAAGAATGATGCCATTACAAAATGCATTATATCCTTATTGACTGCTTTTTCAATTAAAACTGTTAACTAGCAAGGAAACTAGACCCCAAAACATTTTGCCTGGTAGAAATAGCTCTTCAACATTTGTTTTAAGCTGCAGAAAACAAATGTTCCTGCCATCAGGATCTCAGGAGACTGTAGCATCATAATGTCAAGAAAGAGAACAATCCACAATTTTGGATGAAAACTCCTTTTACAGTATTCAACAGACAGGAAGGAAATATTATAAAAAAACAACACATTGGTTCCAAGACACACCCAGTGCAACTCTGCATGGTTGCAAGGTGAAAACGCACTGGGTTGCTCTCCTCAACCATGGCATAACCAGGCAATGCCCAATACCCACATTGCCTGTAAGGATCCACACGTGTTCAGGCCACCCATCAGCTCCTGCGAGCGCTCAGCTTGAAATCTGTGTTGGGTACAGTCAAAAGATGCCTTCCTCCTCCTCCTCTGAGCCGTTGTCATGTACACGGCGCCCTATAAGCCGATGTGCAACGCACACATCAAGCATCTGTTCGAGAATCTGCATCGGAGACAAATCAAACACCACGCACGTCCCCATGTTTGGCTTTGCTGTGCCCACAGATGTGCTCCTCGCCTGGGAGTAGTTGATATTCACAGCAAGCGATGTGTGGCTTATTCAGAAATGAACTTTTAGTTGGGTTTAAGGGATGGAAAGAGGGGAGGAAAATGCCAGGCTGGAGCCTGTGTGCTGTCTATGTTGCTCTCTCACCTTCGCTTGCTGCTTTCCATGAGCCATCCAGCAAGCCCCCACAGCCCCAGTCCCTCACTGTCCTCTGGGCCAATTTATAATGTGTGCCACCTTCTGCCTCTAATCCCACATTAATGACTTTAGCAAGAACTCATCACACAGATGGAAAACAACCTCATAAGGAGGGATGGGGCACAAGCGGGCAAAAAGCTACGGCCAGGATGGATCAGGCTGTGCTCCCCATCCAGTGATGGTCCCCCCATCCTCTCCCTGCTCCCGCCAGTTACACATGCAGATGAGGTTTATAAACCCGAGCCATGCTGAAGTTCCTGACTGATGAAGGCACCGACATATTGCAACAACTTATTTACAAACTGAGAGGGCAGGCAAACCTTGAGGCACGACAATGCAGGTCATCTGGGGCAGGTGGCAAGGTGGGTGAGGACCAGAGGGGTTCCGGGCACAATGCGATCCAGGTGCCACCCCATCCCCGAGTTACCACCCATAAGCCAAGGGGCAGCCACCGTTTGTGTGGGTGATCTTAGAAAAACACCAGAGCTGAGCTTAGCCCCTGGTTTTAAACCACATAAAACATTCATTTATTTACTTACAGTTATGCCCTAACATTTTTCTCCACAATGCTTCCTCTTAATCCTGGCATTAATGTCAAAGAGGCAGAAGGGGGTTAGCTATCACGTGGCTGAACCTCGCATGACTAAAGCTATGATTCAGAACATCGCTGGCCACATCATCAGAGACAAATCAGATCTGCTTATCATTACTAGTCTGTTAGCATCAGCTAGGTGCTAAGTGCTTCCAGATACCCACAAAGGTTTGCTCCCTTGCAAGACTGTCTCAGTTCTGACAAAAACCAGGCAAATGTGATAATAAAAAGGAATAGCAACTAGATGCACTGTCAACAGCCCTTGGAGCAATTGTGTAAGCCTGGCTAACTGCTCCGTGGTGGAAAGGGAATGCTGAAGGCACCCAGCAACATCTTTGGGTCCTCTGGGAACCTTTTCAGTGCCCAAAGACCACGTGTGGCCAGCAAGGATTCCTGGACCTGCCAAAGTCACAACATGCACTGTTCACTCACTGGGTGCAGAAAGATCTTGGGAATAATTTCAGTTCGAAGAGCCCCAGCATCAATGTTTGCTATGCTGTGAGCTCAGTTTGGCTGGCACCATGGAGCTCCACAGAGCTACAGCAGGGAATCATTTGGCCCCACATCATGTTCAATATCCACTTATGCCAAGCGCACCAAATATGATGGAGCTGCAGCTAAGAGCAGCTTGGAGTTGGGAAACCAAGCTCTTTTCCAGCTCTCCCAGACACTGAAGCCCAAGGAAATTTTCTTTGGACGTGATAGCCCCAAGGAAGTGGTGTCTGCACCTCTGAAAAATGCCCATTACCTCTTCTAAATAAACTAATGGGATGTGGAAAAAAGAAAAGCACTAACGACTCAACGTATAGAGGAGCCTGTGAAACTACCACCACACTCCCATGGAGCAAACTTTGGGTTGGACATGTATGTTGTAGGGAGCCAAAGGAGCCTCCAGCACTTCTGAAGAGGGATTTATTCTCCGAAGCTACTTGCCTTCAACCCCAAGTCGTTCATATTGGGGTTGTGCTTCCAGATGCCCAGGTCAAAGAGGTTTCAGGGTACTATCCTTTGATCTTGCTGGAGGTGCTGTGCTTCACTCTTGCATCAGAGCTGAGCACAGAAAATCACAACCCTCTCTCTAACCTGATGGGCTTTGAGCTCCAGTCCAAGGATTTCATCTTCCCGCAGCCCCCATGACTTTAATGAAGAGGAGAAGGGAAGGTTGTATTTGCTGGAGGATGTTTAGCAGGAAAAATGCAGGTGTTTTTAAGGCAAGCAGAGCTCTGCAGTTACTTTGTCAGGGCACCGAGGAGGGCAAACGCAGCACGAAATGACCCCAGCTGCACTCTTACACCAAGCCTCGCTACACCCGTGTGGCCGGAGCCCCATGTTGCCTTTCTCCTGGTACATTTGTCCCGATCCCACAGGATCTACCATCAGCAGTGGTTTCCCCAGGCTGGATGTGCCGGGCAGGGAGTGTGCAGCAGAGGGACTTCGAAGAGGAGAGAGGGGCTGGGCTGAGCCAGGATGGCAAATCCCCATGTCCCAGGTAGCAGCAGCTCATGCATGGGCTCTTGCAAACTCTTCAACCAGAGCTCCTCTGCTTTGAAGAAATAATTAAATGCTCAGAGGAGCAGCAGTGTGAACCCATCTTGCCCTCCATCCCGTGGGAGAGCCCCGACCCTCAGCCTTCAGTCGACCGCTATCTGTCCAAAAGTTGGTGCAGCTCCTTGGAGGACGTAATTAAATATTCATTGGGCTGGAGAAAGAGCAGGAGAGGAGAAGAAAAAGTGAGGAGGAAAACGTGCGTGGATTGCATCGCCTGTACCCAAGGGCAGAACAGAGACTTCCACCTGATTTTCAGAGCCTTGTGCATTAAACTGGGAGCCTGCATTATCTGGCCTGGCTGCTTACCAAATAAGTATTTTCCCTGGCCAATCTCAGGATAATCAGGTTCTCCCTCCTTGAAAGTTTCTTGTCACAGCCCTAAAATAAGGCACACATTTAAACAGAGATGAGGATCTGCTGTGTGTAGACTGATAAGTATTCACACTTTTTTTTCCTCGAGTTTGACCTCCAGAGTGCAGCTAGGTGATATATTTAAAGTTAATGAGCTAGTCTTTTGCAGCTTGGGTCCCAGGCGCACACAACACTCCTGTTTATTTTTATTCTCCTAATAGCTAGCTGCAGTGATTCTCTGTCCTGGTCTGTGTCATTGTTTGCGCCCATAAAGTAACTTGTGCAGTAATAATACAGTCTGGTGAAGGCTGGTGCTGCTGTGCCTTGAAACGATGCAGAGAATGTGCACAGAAAAGCTCCAGCCACAGGATATTTCCCAGACGAGTATTTCGGTTTCAGAGATTTTAAGGTCAGAGAACAGCCTGATCGCCAGCCTGACCCTTCCCCCAGCACGACCCAGAGACTTTCTGCCTAATTACAGCCTCGATCCATAACTTCAACCAGAACTAGGGAAAGTCTTTCATAAAACTTTCAACTTTGAAAACAGTTTTAATTATAGACATCCATGGAACTGGCTGAAAAGAGCAGATAAAGCTCCACTACTGTGCCGACACAGATATTTTGCAGTGGGGAAACTGAGGCACAGAGCATCACCTTCCCAAACGTTACCAGAAATGAGGCTGCCTGCAGAGCCGGGTGCTAGACCTGCCTGCCCACACAGCGATCCACAGGCACAGGACGTGCAACCAGTCCCCAGGATGGAGAAAGACAGCAACAAGCATCTCCTATTTCCAAAGAGTCCTGTTTGCATTCCCTTGGGAGGTTTCTGCCCCAGAGCCGTTGGCAGAGGGCCTCTGATATTCCCTAACAAAGCATACACATAAAAATACAATTTCTCATTTCTCTTGCTCCCTGGGAACAGTGGGGGCATATCCACTGGGCACTGTTTTACCGTTCACCAGCTCTGCCATACGCCCCACAGCTTTAAGGACTGCTTTTTGAAGGAAAAACTGTACTGAAGCCAAAGGAAGGGGTGAAAGATCTCCACTGGAGCCCACTCCGTCCCTTAAGCACCTCCATGTCCTGCAGCTTTAGGAGCGGCTGTGCGGAACTGAACTCTGGTTCAATGACAACTATGCATAAAAGATTAGCAAATTGTACAGACATATGTTCCTGGAGGAAGAAATTTCCATGGGGTCTGAAAGGCTCAAACAGAGCCCAGAAAGACAGAGCCGGGGTTGCATCCATCATGACATCGAGAAAAGGACCTTGAGAGTTACTCATTTTGACAGCCTGTTGGCTCGTCTTGCAAGGAAGAGGAAACGGCTGCAGAGGACTTGTTTGCTTCCCCATTAAAACAAAAATCTATTAACTCCCCATGTTTTCCCAAGGGGAGCCTGTCCAGGAGCTGACCCGCAAGACAGTGATGGAAGAGGACGGGGGGCTCTGCCCCTGCGGCGCCAGTGTGACGTGTCCCGTGCTCCACCACAAGCACGAAAACAAGCAGGATGCTGCTCGTGCTCGGCTAGGAGAAAACCCCAACAGAAGCAGTGACTGCAGTAAAGAAAAAAAAAATCCATCAGACACCTGCCAAGCAGCGTGCCAGCTTCACGCCGGCCCTGGGAAGCCACAGGACGCCCCAGTTACTGTCCCCGTGACCAGCTGCCCTGCAGGGAAGGCACTGCGGAGCCTGCTGAGCGTGGCGTGCCCCCAGCACGGCCGCTGCAAGCCACCGCCGTCCCCTCTGCCCCGCGTCCCCCAGGACCCTCTCCCTGTGCAAAGGCGCCCGGCACGTAAAACCGAGCGGGCTCATTTTGCAGGGCTTTGCAGAACTGCAGATACCCTTTGATCTTGCAGGTTGTAACCAGTTGATCCCTTTGTCAGATGGATCAAGAGGAGCAAAATCACATCCCAACTACCCAGGACTTTAATTATTTTTGCTCCCCAGGCCTCGGGAATAGCAGGAGAGCGTGCATCGCTATCAGACAGCTCGGCGCAACTTCGAGACAACCAGCAAGTCACAGGCTCATTAAAACAGAGGAGTGTGTGTGTTCCCTGTGGCATACACATTCTGTGAAACCAGAATCATAATACCAGGAGTACTGCATTTTAAAGAATAAATAAAATTAAACAAGGATGCAAACAAATGACAAGGCATGCCTGCATGAGACAGATCACAGGCTGCACGCCGTGTTTCGCAGAGGACTCGGCCCCGTCGGAGCACAGGGTGGGCAGGTTTCAGGGAGGGAACTGCAGTTCAGTGTTTTCTCTTGTCCTGTCTATTCAACGCAGCTGCACGCAGCCATCCAGGCACTGCATCGAAGACAGAATTTTATATTACTTAAGAACCTCTTCCCAGTACTGAGCTGCAAATCTGACCAGCAACAACAATTACTCTTCATTCTTTGCAGCGAGAACACATAATACGATAATCTCCATTTTACAAATCAGAGCAGACACGAAGAAAGTGGCCTCTATAAATAAAGACAAGTCTCATCAAATCCATCTCACCGACCAAGTTTCTCAGCTCAGCAACACACTTCAAAGGACAACCACGCGGAAATGATGCTCGATCATTTCTCACATATAAAAACCAGAGGCCTTTGAATACAGAGGACAAACCCAAAGTCTGCAGCAACCTGCCCATGCTTTTGCTATTAACTCTGCGTTCTACGCACAGAAACGGTTTCTGGTCTGCTTCCAGCAGCCTGGGCTCTTTTACACAGTTTCACGTCGCAATGTGGACGCCGTGCAGTCACGCTGCTGCGGTTTATTCCCTTTCCAAAGGGCATCGCAGCAGTCGTGAGCACGCGTGAGGGTACCTCGCCGTACGGGGCAGCCCCTCAGCAGCACGACTTTTGCAGGCAAAGCGTAAGAGGACAACAAAACTGCAGAACCCCGTTGCAGCCATCGCGGCTTACTGGGGGTTTTTTTAACTCCTCTTCCATTCCCAGCTCCACAAAGAGCCATTGCAAAGCAGCTTGGGAATATGCGGAATTTTAAACTGGGATTTCTTTCCCCTGTTTTTTCTTGCACGTAATGCCATAGCTGTATTTTCGCTGCTCCTGCTGACGTGTCACATAGTGTGATAAAAGGTAACAGGTAGCTTCCTTGTACGCTGATGAAACCAGCTCGTCTTTTGCTTGATCAAAGTATTTCCTATTTGTACCATAATAAACATTTTGACACACTGGGTTTTTTTTTTTCCTCTTGCGTTAGCCTGAAGTTATTTTTCCAGGGTGCTGAAAACCAGCTGCTTCTCTAATTAGTACACTGAGTGCTTATTTTACTCCTCAGATAGAAGTGTCTTATGTTGTAACGAAACAGTTTGACACTGAAGTCACACATTCATCTATTTTATTGCAAAAGTCTGCTTAAAGTGTAGGCATCCCAGATAAGGCAACACATTTAATGTGCCATTTCTCTGCATTTTTATTAGCATTACTGCCAATTGGAAGAATTTACAAATAATTTCTTTTCCAGCACATAAATATATAAAATATTTTACTTTCCACATACTGGCAGAACATTTCAGGTCATTCTTCAGATTGCAGACAGAAATGTATGCACCTCACAGTCTGCAATGTTTACGTTCATGCAATACCTAATTATGTCTGAGGATGAAGCAAATGAAGGGTATAGACTAAAGTAAAATTTGACCTCTAGTTCTAGACCAAAAGCAAACAATATGTCCCTACCTAAGGTGCGGCACACTGGATAGATGCCAGCTATACCGAACAACCTTCTCCTGGCATGCCGTCACGCACCACTTCTATCAAACGCTAAGCAAATCTTTGGCCTAATGTGAATCTCATGCTTTGAGTGATGGAACCAACATTCCTCACCTCCCTTCCCAAAAAGAGGCATCTTTGCACAGAAAACCCCTTTGCTTTCTGTTCTATTTTGGTACTTCATCTCCCGCATCACAGCAATGCCATAGCATCTTCCAGTAGTTCATAAAAGGGTATGTCTCATGATTTATAAGATTTCTCTTGAGACCTTGAAATATTCCAAGTATATTCTAATTTTTCTCCCTAATTCATTTTTTTATGCCAACTATATTTCCCCTTGCAGCAGCTGCATTCCTCTTCACCTGGGTGAAGCATGCCTTGCGGAACAGCAAACGGACTTGGAAGAAGAGGTGGAGAAGGCGTTTGTAGGAAATGCCTTCCTCCAGTGAGGACTGGCAACAGTTAGATATTCACTGGAAATACCTGCATTCAGCGAAGACGTGCTAAAAAGGCAAATGTCACTGGGAGCGTGGTCCTTTGCAGGTCTGTGGTCTGTCCTCAGGACAAGGCTGAGGGCTTCCCACATGCCCCCACCAGCTCCCATCACTCACTCCCTGCCACAGAATGGGAATGAAACATCTCCTGCCCCAGTGGCCCAAACCCACCTCAGCTGTTGGGGTAAAAAAAGCCAAGTTGATGTGCAACTGTGTGGTCAATCGCTTGGGAATATTTGTCAGCCATCTCTGGGGATGGGAAGCTGGGTTTGATGCTTCTTAATACAGGATTTGCTGCGAGTTTCCACTTGCCTGTGCATGGGAAAATACATCTTATGAGCCCTAGCCCATCCTGGAGTCCCATCTCACCATTTCTTGGCTAAACTTCTCTCCCTCTTCCCCAGCCCTGCGATGGCTTTGCCATGCCATGGCACTGATGCCCAGCAGATAAGTAACCCAAGCCTCACCCTGTGCCATGGGCTTCATGGCATGGGACAACCTGCATCCTTGTGATCCCAACAGGCAGGAGTTCCCTCCTGCCACTCTGAGCAATGGAGGACATTTGGAAGCTCTTGAGCATCCTTAGCATCACACCATGACATTCCTAGTGGGCAAACCCACTCACTGCACTCATTTCCATCCTGTCAATACCAGGGCTGTTGGCATGTCACCTGTGAAGGAAGGCTGATGGTAGCCCTCCAGAGCCATGGAGATATTAAAGGTGATATGACACCTGTGAAGAGTTCCTGGGCAAAATCCAAGTTGTGCAATTGCCATTTTCACTTAAGTTCAAGCAGCATTTTCTAACTAACTACATTTTGCCTTTGAATGCAATGAATTATAAAATGCACTTTTATTTCTGCTCTAATTTCGAGGCTCACTGTGTGTTACTGAACAGCTGCACACTACAGCCCCAGAAGCAACTGTCCTTGGGTGTCTCTGGAGTTGATCCTCGCGTTATTTACTGAGCTTGGTGAGATCCTTTGTGGCAGAAGGTGACATACAGGTGTGAAATGCTCTTGTCATATCAGCTTATGCTCAGCCACAAAACCATTCCAGCATACATTGCATATGCTCCTCTTAAAACATATTTTGCCCAACCTAGCCATGCTGCTCCCACAGCTTGAATGTTTCCTCAGCCTGACCTAGACAGTGCTAAGCCTCCCTCCTTATTCCTACAAAAAAAAGGGTTTGAAATGAAAACCAAATTCAGACCAGCTCTAGTTGCTCATTATTTGGAGCCCATCAGTTAAATAAACCATGGCAGATACAGCCACGCTGCCATCCTGCAATGCAAGCACACTCCCAAGGTAATTTCTGATGAAAACCGTATGTTTGCACTAAGTCTGTTCAGGCTGGTTCAGATTAAATATAAACCACTGCCAATTGTATTACCTCATTATTAGCAGACACTGGCAGCAGCTTTGTGTGGAGAAATGGACGTCTGGCTATGCTACCTGCTGTCACATCATAATTCACATCAGGTGCTGGGGGATGCGCAGGAGGATTACTGCCTCCTCCTTGGCTTTCCAGACCACAGGGGACTCTTCCTTGACAATGGCCTTTCATCCAGCTGAGCTTCCCACCCACCTGATGCTGAGCCAAAGCCTTGAAAAAATTCGACAGCCTTCAACAGGAGTATATGGTATGAGGGCAAGGCTGTGCCTGGGAGCGCAGGGCACGACTAACATCCCTGGGAGCTCGTTGGGTTCAAGCCCTACTACCGAATGATGCTCACACACAGTGGGAGAGGAAGAAGGAAGCTATTGCTGGTGCTCACTACATATTTCAAGTTAAATCCCAGAAAAAAAAAAAAAAGACAACAATCCATCAGAGAAAAAGTAGCCATAAGCCATATAATATTAATTCAAGCCATATAGTATTAATTCAATTTGCAGGCAAGGTAAATCTTTCACATAATATTTCCCTATTTGCTCAGTGCCTAAGGAATTTCCCATTACCCTGTCTTTTTTCAATGTATGGCCCATTTGACCTTCACATAGCACAGACTTGTGTCCAGCCCCAAAATCCTCCGCTCAAAATACTGCAACAACAGGCAGCTGAGACGTAAGAACAATAAAAACACCCAGTACAACCAGACTGTATCTTTGGCGCTGTTGGAACTGCTGAGCTGGAAGAGGTGCAGGATCACCTCCCGTCTCTGCAGAAAACACATCGAGCTTTCTGAAAGGTCTCAAACAGGAATTTAACACCTTCCATCTGCAGCCCATTACTCTACATTTTAACTCCACCTCTCCGATTACAGGTCCCTGCACACTAGGAGTGTATACGAAAGAGTGCCAAAGTCTCAAGTCTGTGAGACTGAGAGTCAGGGAATAACTGGAGATGAACCAAAACTGGAAGCCAAGTCCACAGCACTCTTTTTCCAAAAAAGCACAGAGTTTCGGTAAAAGACCCCATGAATTGGCACCATGCTGAGTCTGGCCTTTGCAAAACCTAAAGAGAAATCACCTGGTCTGCTAGGAAAGGCCAGCAGAACATAACAAGGTGCAAACAATAACTTTTGGAGAAAATGCTTTTAAAAGTGATGGATTTTTTTTCTTTTGGGAATGAGATCATTTCAACAACTGATCTTCTCTATCCCCCAGGTTTCACGTTACTTTGTCTCCCTGCTCTAGGGGAGATGCTGAACACCCTTGAGCAGGCTGACAGTCTCTTCCCCGCTTCCCCTGGCCTGATATGCACCTCATGGGGGCATTCGACTCGGATAGCCCCAAGGAAGCGGGAGAACGTCAATCCCGCTGACACCGTCTCCCATGGGCTCTGCTCTCAGCAGTCTCCCCAAGGATGCTGGCATCGCATCAGCTTGCCAAGCATCCCTGGGGGTTGCTCCTCCCTCCCTTCCGCATCCAGCACTCTTGGCTTGGCATGATTTCATCTAACTTTGCACAGCGTTTCGACCCTGCCGTGGCTGCCTGCAGAAGGGAGGGAGAAGGTCGGATCCACACCCCAGCTTCCCTGCACATTTCAGGCATCAGGGAAGTTTCCCTTCATGCACCGACCAAGGACATTTGAAAGACAGCCCGCTCATTGTGATCAGCTCTGATTGTAGCTTTGTAGCAGTTAAGAAGTCCCCCCTGGCTCCAGCATCCTGATGCTGCAATTCTCTCTTCCCATTAATGGTGGGTTCTGTTTCTTTTATTACCTCTTAGTAATCGTTTGACGAGCTCTCACAGCAGGACTTTGCTTAAAATTGTTCCACCTTTCTAAACTCTCCTTCAAAAACCATCAACACTTCATCATGACACAGCACAGCTCCCATCTGCAGCATCTTTACTTGCAAGGAGCAGTGAGGCCGCAGGACGGGGCAGCTGCACTTGGTTAGGCACTCAGGTCATCTCCCAGTTAGCGTTCCTGGGCCAGATGCTTCCCAGGAATGCATAGAGAAAGGTTACAACAGCCTTGCAAAAGACCATTTGCAACTTTGCAGAGAAAGGTTGCAAGAGCTGGTGCGTCTTCACCCAGCTGTATCAGCTGGACACATAAAAGACGCTCCATCTCACTTGGGTGGGTTGCCCAAGAGGCAGGTTTATCTGCAGGAGGTTGATGGCTCACAGTCGTCTGCCCTTTCCTTGCTGTGGTGAAAGGCAAAGTTTCACAGCTTCCCCTCCAGACCATCCTTGGTAACCACAAACTCTTTGAGCCAAAAACATGGCCTGCAATGCACTGGGAAAGCCCTCCTCCACCAGTAACAGAGAAGAACCAACAGTGAGGACTTACCATCCATGTCAAGGCGTTGCATGATAATCGCCAGCTCCACCTCACTGGGCATGTATCCCAAGGAACGCATTGCCATGCCCAGCTCCTGCTTGGATATAAAACCATTCCCATCCCTGTCCAACACCCGGAAAGCTTCACGGATTTCTGTAAAGGAGAAGGAAGAAGAGAGGAGTTGTTATGGTGGAGGACTCCCTGGTCAACACATTTGCACACATGGGACACAGAAGCAGCATATATTGCATTTTCTAATGTTAATGATGCATATTTGACAATTTCAAGTCAGTATAATCATGATATGTTCATGCACACATATATACTTGTCCGTGTGCACTCATGCCTCTGTATGCAGATGGATTCATATAACAGCATCCACACTTAACACTGCCTGTTTTCTGTGCTAAATATTCCGTTTTTATTTATTCATTATTTATTTATTCATTAAACGTTGAACTCCTCCACTCTCTGTAACGTCTGCCCTGGACTGCTGCGGGTGAGCCATCCTGATCTACAGTAAATCCTCCTTGCATACAGCTGCACAGCGAACCCCAGCTACGGGGGCTTCTCCACCAGCCCTTCTCCAAGCCCCTCAGCATGTCTGCAAGGCAGATTTACTTTATGTGACATGGGCAGACCAAGCTCTGACTTTCTCCAAAAAAACTACATGAAGACAAACATCTGGGTGCTGACTGCCTCCCCTGCAGGGTATGGAGCTCTGCAGCCAAAGCCTGGATGCGTATGTTCTCCCTTGTCTGATAAATGCAGATGTACATCTTTTAAACCATACCTGGGCAATTTCCATCTCTGACTCCTCTTCACAGCCTTTCTCTAATTTATAACTGTTTTACAGCAATAAACAGCCTCAGATCAATAAAAATGCTAACGGCATCAAAGGAATCACTTCCATCATTCTTCCTCAGCCTGGCTCAGCTTCTGACATCTGACTTTGTTTTGCTTTTTAATTCTGGCATATCCCACTCCAGCCATTAATATCTGCTCTCCACTCATGCAGCCCACCGAAGGACTCCAGTGCATCCACCACCTTGACAGCTCTGCACATTTCCCGCTCCTCACGGACCTCTCAACTTGAAGACCCACCATCAAGCTCCCCAGATCTGACTGTTGCAAAAGCCAAACAGCAATTTTAACATTCCAGCCAGCTGGGAGCCTGTTTACTTGAAAGGATTTGGTTGGAGGTGGGGAGAGTAAGAGGCGCTGATTTCTTAGTCTTGGTTAAACGGATTTTGCACCATGCCGTGGAGAGGAAAACACAAGATGCTTTATCATATCTCTTCTGGGAATGAGGATATATGAAAACCCAGCATGCTGGGGCCCGCTGAAACATTGCTTAGAGGAGTTTAATCTTCACGTGAAAGAATTTCATTGAAGAAGTGGGAGGGAAAACTCAGCAGGGGGTTTTTTAGGGGGGAAAAAAAAACCTAATTAAAAAATACTCTATCCTCTATCAGGAAACAGATTGGATGGAAAAAGTTTGGTCAGCCTTGGGTAGTTCAGGCGCTAAGTCTCGCATGAGAAAAGATTCTCAGTCCTGCCATGGATGTCATGCATGTCACCTCCCTCTGCCTCCTGCTCCCAGGTGCAAAGGAGGCACCAGCCCGCTGCAGCGCGGCCACGTGAGAGGTAACGGATGGTGCTCCCGGGAGAAAGCTGGGAGCATCATAACCCACCAGGAAATGGTTTCAGTGACATCTTTGCTGTCAGGTTATTTAAAGTTCTACAATTCAAAGGCTGCTTCTAAATCACCTCCCATCAAAGTTCAGCACCTCCCTTGACAACACCAGTGCGTTAGCAAAGTCTGCTCCAGTTTCCATGTGCTGCTTCCTGCCGTGTGCACTACGCTGGTGATGTGCCAGGGCCAGGGCACCTCCGTGACCCACTGCTTAATCTTCACCACAACGTTGGATATTGTAATGAGATATGATCAATTTTTAATCCAGCCAAAGAGCCCATTGACGCAAAAAGGGAAGATCCTATTAATTCCAATGAATACTGGGCCAGATCTGTAATGTTTACGCTTTGGGTTCAGGTATGCATCAGCTGTGGCTTCTTTAAACTTAAATGCTTCACCTTGTCTCCCTGCCAACCCAAGCTGCTGTAAGCTTGGCGATATGAGAAGATGGTGAGGCTGTTCAAAGCAAGCTCGGCTGGAAGTATCGGTACATAATGCAAAGAGCCTTTGGAGTAGGAACGAATCCCATTAGACACTGCCAGCTGTAGTGAAATCTATTTTCATATGCTGTGCTGAAAGCTAAAGTGCAGTAAATATTACATCGAAGTCAATTAATTTTAAAATAAACTTTTGACAGCTGAAGACGAAAGAACTAAAAATATTGCAAGGAGATGAGAAAGTATTTTAGAAAATAAAACATGACTCTACCTTCAGAAAAGTTTACATGCGAGTTAGACTGATCCAAATTGCATGAATAAATTACGTCTGCACAAGGGCTCTGTTGTTGGATATCTGGTTGCCAATGTCTAGTGAATATCCTCTCCAGATACACTGATTTCAGAAGGTGAATTTAACAGCACTGCAAGCTTCGAGCCTTGATCAGAGGAGAAAACCCCACACATTTGGGGTCCAGCTCTGTTCCATACCTCTTACAAAGCTGAACTTTTGACCAAGCCCAAAAGATCCATCCCACATCAACTCCTGTCCCCAAATGGAGCTTTTTTTCATTCATCACTCTATAAATACCACTTGTGCAGAGGTATATCTAAAGAGCTATTTATAGGTTGAACACACTGTACACGAAGCAGCTATGAGCTCAGACAGTGCCTCCTCTTTATCTTTACATGTAACATCACCTCCTTATCAACTTTTCTTTACAGTGATCCTTCTCCTGCGATGTACTTGCGGGTGCTGTCCTGCACAGCATCCACAGTGTGAGCCACTGGGCTGAGCACCCTCCCCAAACGCAGTCCCACCAGCTCTTCCCGCCGGCACTGCCGAAGAGCCAGTCCCAAACAGTGGTCCATGAACCTGTGGCACCCTGGCTGGCCCTCACCTTTACTTCCAGCTGTTAAATTTCATTACCCAAAGCTAAAAATACATCAGCACTTTCCCCATATGACTTTCCCAAAGAAGTCACCATGGCAACTGATGCTCCTGGCTCAGAACTGGGAGCGGATGTGGTCCATGGAGTAAATCTCTCAACAAAGACATTGCCGGGGCTTGGGAGAAATTTTGAGACCTCTTCCATTTTGGCTGGAAGCTGCTCTGCACAGGGATGCTTTACCCTGGTCAAGAAACACAGAACTGTTTTGTCTTTAAAAGGGTGAGTAAGGATAACGGGGGGAGCGGGTGCCAAAGCGATGCTGCCCCAGCAGCTGCCTTTCCCCTCGCCCAGCCTGGCTGGCAGCAGAGCCCTTACACCCAACCGAGCACGTATACTCAGATTACACCTCCTCTGGGCTGTTAGAAAATGCTAATATTTATTCCCCTTTCCACTATATAGTATTTTCTTTTACTCCCAAACGTAGGCAGCTGACACAGAACTTCATTAGAGGATGAAAGGGAAAAAAGAAGAGAAAACACAGAAATATGTAGAGAACAGAAATTGGCCCATTTTGCTGGTGATGGCACTGGCCTGAGCCTCAGGAAACGTCACTTCTTCTCAAGGAGCCCAAGCTAGGATCTGAGTGCTCTTTTCCATGTCTCAGTTTCCCCAGCCCCTGGGGCTAGTGAGACTGCTCCTCTGTACAAGGTGATTTTGACATAAAGGTGCTCACCCGACAGGCAAGCAGTACTGTACCATCTCACTCCCAGAATTATCTCAAACAGCAGCAGCAAGCAATGGTGCTGCAGAGAAACAGGCTTTGTCAGATGGACCATACATGATGCTTAATGCTGAACATCGTTCAAGGGAATGAGGGGCGAGAAGGCATCAGCACCTGGCCCCATCCTAACATCTTTGTTAATGATCTCAAAGGGGAGTGGCCACAGCATTAATTAAATTCCCGAATGATTCAGGGCTGGAAAGAATTGCCAGGACCAAAAGCCCAGCCAGAAAGAAGGAGCGCTGTGTGAACGGGACAAGATTTGGGAGCAGAAGGGCCGTCGCCGGAGTCAGCTGGGCTGAGGCAGGTGCAGTGAGATGGGTTTGAAGGCACGTTTCTCAGGAAAGGGTAGCTCAGTGTTTTTCCCCAGGTGAGGATTTATGTTCCACGGGAGCCAAGAGCGCAGCGCTTGTGTCTCTGAGTTGTTTGAGCATTCAAAATCGGGGGGGGGGGGGGGGATTCTTTGTTTAATCCT
>NW_010535636.1:28764-35974 GCF_000687285.1 Phaethon lepturus
GGGTGCTACTTTTAATTAATTCCCCCCCTTTCTTCATATTTAACAGCTGCACCTTCCAGCTTCCCCGTTCTGGAGCACATGGCCACACCCTTGGGAAGAAAGAAAGGAAGAATCCAGGAAAAGGGTGATTTTTTTTAATTACCTTTCTGAAGGGCGCAAAGCAAGACCGCTGTCGGAGTCGGACCTGGCACCCAGCCTAGAAAGTCCTTAACCCTCTCTATCTGCATCCAGAAAGTTCCAAAGACAACGTCCTCCCCCACCCGCTCACGCCGCGCCCGCTCCAGCCCTTCCCTTCAGAACACCTTTCCCGCTGCCCCGGGCCTGACCTTGCGCTCCCTTCCCCGGCTCATCCCTCCTCCAAGTTCAGCAGCAGGTTTATTTACAGATGATTTCCCTCTGCCTGGTAACTAGAGGCAGCCGTCATTATTTCTTGTTTTGCTTCCTGAATGAGAATGAATAATGGGACATTCAGCCTGAGCCCTCAGCGTCCACCCTCGGGCACTGCAGATGGTTTCAGGTTATTTCACTGGGTATAAGTACCATCGTAATAGGTTTTGTAATTACACTGTAACTACCACGCCCTAAGCGCACCGTAATTACAATCAGAGTCCTATATGGTTATTTTCATTAGTATGATAAGAGAAGAAATACCACCACCCGAAATCTTGCAAGTCATCTCATTCACTTAATTGCAGGTTTGGGCACCAAAGTACAAACTGAATGATCTAAAAGCTGCAAATAGCACATCCTTGAGTGAACTCTTAAGTGAGTCTCGTAACTACTATGTTTAAAAAAAAATGGAAATTTCCATCCCTCCATCTGCTATTCTTACGCTTGTGGTTTTTTTGCTGCAAATTGCAACCAAGTGTCAAAATAACGACATTTTTCATCTAATGGAAACGCCCCCCCCCCAACATATTCCAATTGAAAGTGTCAAAATATTTCACTCGGTTATTCTCAATCTCAGCAAAACAGTTCAGCATCCCCAGATCAAACTCTTTCGCTGCAACCTGGAGCCGCATCTACCTGAATGGCTGCAGCATCTTGACGAGGCTCAGGCATTAAGTCCTGTCAGCGTCACCAAAAACTTGTAAGGACCAAAACCACGCAAGGACCAAGGCTGCAGTTGGAAACGGGGCATAAACACCCGGATTTAATAGTGGCCTCAGTGCTACAGCGGCTCCCATAGACACAGGTATTTCCAAATAGGGGGGAGCCGATGCTAGTCAACTTGACAAAGTACCTCAGCTCAGAAAGGTCTGCCTCAAAACTAAGTGCCTCGTCTGTTTTTTCCTTAGAGGGATTTTTTCATACATAATTTGGCAGATTTTTTTCCTTCCCCAGGAAAAAATGATTTGTGGAAATGACATTTCCTATGGTTATGTTCCCAAACACATTTAACACTTGCCAAGTAACCTGCGGGAACACCCCATTACCATGTAAATGCACAGCATAAAGGCTGTCTGCTGCTACCAGATACTCTCTTAAATAGAAGCTTTTAGTGCAAGCAGCAGGGCTGGACTGGGAATACTTGAGGAAGTTTCCGCCGAAGGCAGGCTGCTGTGGACAGCAGCACCCAAACTCCTTTGCACAAGCCTGCTCCGCTGGCGTGGCTGCATCGCTTCTGCAGGTGGCACGCGCTGAGCAGCCTGTGATTGCACGAGCCCCACAGCATCGCACGGAGCCGGCGGGGAAGCGCCGTGCTGAAAGCCAGATGTCAGAAGACTTTGGCAAAATAGCAGCTTCCCCTCTTCCCTATAAATTTCCCTATCGTGGACGGAATTTCATCCAGGAGACGAGCAGCGCTCTCCTTCAGCTCCTCCTGACACCGACAGAAGGATGCATGGGGTTGGAGATGCTGTGCTGTGGCCCTCACCATTAAATGATGCAGAATAATCCAGTTTCCAGTGCCTGAAAAAGGTACAGGCTGGTCCTGAGTGGTGAGGGACGAACTCAGAACGAAAGACGGGAGGAGGAGGCCGGAGAGAATGCAAATGGTCAAGCTGCCAGGCGAGAGAAGAGCAGGACTCAGCTCATGGAGGTGCTTTGGTTTCTATCTGCGATGGACTGAGACCAGGAAGATGGAGGGGACATCCCAGGGACAGAGAAAAGCTCTTTCAGGTGAAGAGCAATATTGGCCTAAGAACAAATGGATATGAGAAAATTTAGCCTGATAATTAGAAGAACATTGCAGAGATGAGCAACAACCGCAGCATTTCAAAATGGGGCTTCACCCATTCTGGGCAGCTTTGGTTTCTGTGACTGAGTCACCTCTAGCAGTAGGAACCAGCTTCAGGGACTTCTTCCAGCCCGTGCCTCTACTCCTCAGCATGCTAAGAAAATTTTTACTCCAAGTATATTAGTGCACACTGCAGCAGTCAGCATAAAACCAAGGTGATTTCATATTAATTCTTACATGAGGGATCATGTACTGAGGCTCATCATCTGCCAATCCCTGTTTGAAAACTTTGCTCAGATCTCTGGTCCTCCTTGCTGCATCCTTGGCTCTGTGGTTCCACTCTCAACCAAATGGCACATAATGTGGGTCTTTTTTTAAGCATCCACAATCAAACAAGTCATTATAAATAGCAGCATTAAGATGGGTGTTGGCCGCATAAGCAAATCTCTAATTTCTATTCCTTGGATGGAAAGCATCTGTTCGAAGGTCTCAGCATTTTATGCACATTACGGTCATTCTGCAGGAGGTGGATGTGGAGCCAGCACTGTGCCTCATGCCATTTCCAGAGAGGCATTTTGGTCTCCTGGCACAAGCCATAGGACCCTGTGTGCCTGCAGGCATGTTGCGTGGGGTATTCAATGCAACTATCGGGAGTCATCCTTCTCTTGACTTGATCCACACACAAAATTCTGCAGCTAAGAGAAAAGAGAGGGATATGTACCTCCAAACACACAGACTGGGGCAAAATATGTAAATTCAGAGCGTTCTACAAGTCCTGCACAATCTCCTTTTGTTCTTCTCCTGTCATGGATTATTGACCTGCTGGAAAATGCTTTGCAAACAGCCCCAGAGGCCCACGCCTCTTTGTGTCCAGGCAGCTGCAGCTCAGCCACTGCACATAGTCGGTGAAAGTCACTTCTGTCCTTGCGTGGACCCTGCACTGGTTGGGCTTACAGTCTTCTCCAGCTCTGGTCTCTGTGACAGGACTGTTACAAGGGTGGGCAGTCCGACTCAGGGCTTTTGTGAGGATTCCTGGAAGTGTCACAGCAGTGGATGTTCAAGGTAGAGTAAAAATTTATTACTCATTCTTGATGGAAAAAGAAAAGGAAAAGGAAAAGGAAAAGCAACTCCTAACAACGAAGGAAGATGAACACTCTGAAAGCAGATAAATTTAAGATGCATGCTACAACTTTTGTTTACAACTTAAGAACATGTTACTAAAAAGGTGAATAAGTAGAGAACAGATTTACACTGTTTTTCGAAGAAACCTCAATCTCTTCTTTCACCAGTTCTTTTTATTAGGAAACAATCTTTATCCTTCCCTCATCTTTACATACAGCAGGCACAAAACATTCTCCCTCCCATGACACTACACCACTTCAGAAAACCTCATGCACAGTACGTATTCTCCTGGGAACAGTTGAGCCATGTAGAGAATTGTTTAACTTCACAACATTTTTTTAAGCTGCCTAGACATAAACCTATACTATCTGGGAGCTGCTGATTTAGTTTATTGACATGAATACTCAATTCATCATCAGAAGTGAAACACTTACTGGACATAAATAGGTAATGAGCTTAAGACCCTACCTTGGAGCACCTCCGAGAACAGGAGTGATTTGATTCAAGATTGCTTAGGGATGACTCACATTAGTGCTGAAGAGATAATGGCTGCCCATCTTTTCTTTTTTTTTAATATATATAATTTGCATCCTGTACTGATTTACTGCTAGAACAGTCTTCATACATTTCTTAGCAAAATGAGAGTTTCAGTCTGCAGTCTTGCCTGGCAATAACTGCATAGGAAATATAACCTCTTGCATCATTTGTAGCTCTTCCCTAGAATTTGCAAAGGTGGCTTAATTAGACTTTGAGCACTCTCTGTTGGAAATTTACTGCACAATATTCAAATGTAGGTACCTGCCATTTAGAATAATGTCCTTGAAACAGCTATGCAGAGACCCATTTGTTACAAGCGTCTCAAACACCCAGAGAGTTGGCTCTGACAAAGATGATAAGTTGTCATCCTTTTTCCCATCGCAAAACAACCCCCGAGTCAGGACAAGCAGTACCTGTGGCAAGTTTTACTAGAGTTCAATTGCTTTCCCAGTCCCTCTGCCTTTAATTAACTTCCACATGGCTACCCAGTCGCACATTAAACCCAACTTAATACTTCCTTACTACAGTTATACTAAGGACCAGAGAAGCATCTCGGTCCCTGGCGGTGGCTGCTCAGGGCTTATGAGATGGGCCCGCACACATGTAAGGCCGCGGTGAGATATTGTTCATTGCTCTTCCACAGACTCCTCCAGGTGGGATGGGAGCAGCACCTTCAGCATCTCCCCATTCCCTTTCCAGTCAGCAGATTTAACACTTGGTCCTTAGATTTATTCCCACTGCTTGTTTCTCCGGTATCACCACTCAAGGTGAGAGACTGCCCCTTGGAAGGACCACACTATACCTATGATTTAATGCTTTTCAGTTCAAAGTTGCCTGTTCCCATGCATTTTCTGTTCCCCAAGTCCCAGAATCCACTCCATCCTGGAAAAAAGACAGTTTTTCTCCTTAGAACCAAAGTGACTGTAACATATAAATTGCCCCACTAAGAGCATACCTTGTGAACAGGAGCTGAGCAAAACAAATCTGACTTTAACAGACTCTCCAGTTCTCCCTCTTCACCGTTTCGAGGCTCAGGAATACGAGCTTCATCCCACAAACAACAATCCTGTCTCAAAAGGAGGAGAAATGCAGAGCTAGTTCAATTTTGAAATTAAAATTTCTGGGAAACACTCAATAACGCCGGAAATGCTATCTTGGTCTGAGTGCCAGAAATTACAATTAGAAATTTCTGCTATTTATTCAGAGAAGCCCAAAGTCTAATGCAGGGAAATTAATTCTTATTTTTCCCTTGCTTTGGACCAGTTTTTCCCCTTATTTTCACTTTCAGTTGCACAGTAAAAATGGGTAACTCTTTATCTTCTCTGGATGACAATCATGATAGTCTCCGAACGCCACTGAGCACTTTTACCTCAAGGTGGTCTTCATATGTCCACAAATCCCTGAGAAACCAGTAACAGCCTGACAGAAGAGACAGGCTATACACCTCGCTCCTCATTACCTGAACCCTCCACTGCCCCCGCTGATACCTGTTATTGACACTGAAAATTCCCTTAGTTACCCAGACAGACTCAGAATCGCCATCAGATAAAGACTGCTTTGAAGACCAGATAAAACCAAAGGCTGCAGGCTCTTGGTAATGCAGACAGATGTGAGAGCTCATTGCAGGAGAAGGCAGAAGAACGGTGATGGAGCAACCCTGGATGCAGGCAGGAGAGATGCGGCGGAGGCGCTGCCCGAAACGTGAGCTCTGCCGGGTGGTAAATTACAATCCTGCACTTGGTTGGGTTTTGGGCAGCTCGGCTGCACACTGCCTCTTCCTCAGCCTTATGGCAGCTGTGATCAGGCCATGATGGATCAGAAGGGTTAATTTCAAATATTCTGGCTGAAAGAAAGGGGAGGAAAATACTGCAATAATCTGTCCTTTGGTTTGCTTTTCTTTTGGTGGCTTTGCAGTGTAACAAAACCAAAGCTCATCTATCTTCCCTGTTCAGGAATTGTTTCCAGAAAAGACTTCACTGCAGTGAAATCCCCATATTTTGTGGCCATGTTATTTAATATTTTAAAAAGTGAAATTGTAAATTCAAAATTAAATATTGCAGCATTACTGAAATGAAGCTCTTCTGTTATTTTCAGTTGAAAAGTCCATTGTCAACAGGGAATGTAATCAAATCTGCATTTTTCTGACGGAAAACTTTTCCACCAGAAGAATTACAATCAGCTTGAGCTCCCCAGCTCCCTCCATATTTTTTGGTCCAAGTTTATTGCTTCACAAAGTATAAAGCAATTTGAGAAAGCTTTTCCCAACGTGACTGCAAAGCACTGTTGGAACATACTCATTTAGGGACAGGAAGCACCGAAACACACCACAGAATGTTTTCAGCCCATGAGGAAAGCCGATATATCTTCAGCATTTTTTTTAGCAATTCCAAAGCATTTCCTTATGCATAAAGCAGAAAACTCACTGCAATCACTAAAAAATCTGAATTTTGCCCTGGAGCTACATTATCTGAGATTTTTGTTCTCTCTGGTTGAAGGTGCATCTATAACAGTAGAAGTTATTCTGATACTGAATTAAGATCTATTGGAGAGGGATGGAAATTTCTGTGGTCTTTATCTCTGGGCAGCACCCAGCCACATGTCCTGGAATATGGGACATGCTCTATTGTTCTGCATTTGCTAACCCCAACCCGGGTATTGTGCTAGCCCAGGGCTCCCAAGCTGCCATATACAAACCATAAGGGGAGCGCTACCTACTCAGGCTGCCCATAGACACTCATCAAACACCTGAAAATTTGCCCCTGAGCAGGTCTGCAACGTTGTGCAAAATCAGGGGAGTTGCTACAGGGGTCAGAGTGAAAGTCAAACTAATCTCCTTCTTAAATCCTGTCCAAAATCCTAGAGGTGCTCTCTCAGACCATGCGCCACGGGGGTGGGTTATGGCCTGAAAGGCTGCAACTGGGAGGAAAATGAAAGAGATTTTCAGAATATTTATTGCTAGGTTAACCTCAAAAAGTCTGGTTTGCATTCACACAAGCCTACCCCGGGACAGGATGTCTAAAGACAAAGCCACCAGCCAGCCCCAGGGTTTTATAGAATCACAGAATGTTTGGGTTGGAAGGGACCTTTCGGAAGGGCCCTTTCCAGGCCCATCCGGCCCACCCCCCCTGCCATGAGCAGGGACATCCACAACCAGAGCAGGTTGCTCAGAGCCCCGTCCAACCTGACCTGGGATGTTTCCAAGGATGGGGCATCGACCACCTCTCTGGGCAACCTGGGCCAGTCGTTCACTATCCTCATTATGAAAAAATCCTTACATCCAGTCTAAATCTGCCCTCTTTTAGTTTAAAACCATCACCCCTTGTCTTGTTGCTACAGACCCCGCTAAACAGTCCATCCCCATCTTTCCTATAG
>NW_010535637.1:0-24020 GCF_000687285.1 Phaethon lepturus
AGTGTTTCTGTGATTCTGTGATTCTGTAACAAAGCTGTAAGAATTTGCCTGGTCTCAGATAGCAGCAAGATTCAAGTTGCTCAGTGTGCTCAGATTAGGAAGGATTAATACATTTGTCTGATTGGAAACAATGCTGTATGTTTGGAGAATAGCACACACAGTACCTGCCCTTGAGAGTTGGGGGACAAGGGGATGAACAATGTTCAAGGAGTTTGTAGTGGGGTAGGTGTTGGTCTCTTCTCCCAAGTAACTAGCGATAGGATGAGAGGAAATGGCCTCAAGTTGCCCCAGGCAAGGTTTAGACTGGATATTAGGAAAAAATTCTATACTGAAAGAGTAGTCAAACATTGGAACAAAATTAAAAACATCATCAGCACAAGAACTTGCTATGTTGTATACAAGGAATTTGGGACTGGAATAGTAGAAAAGGATAAGATTGAGTAGATGTGCTTTGGGACAAACAGTGATGATTTCCGTGATAAGCTGAGGCTCGCAGGTTAGGGGCACGTAGGTGAAAGAGCAACCTGGCCATACTTGGCAATCCCAGAGGATTTTGGGCCATGATGTGATGCCGTGAAGGTATTTCCAGTAGTGCTAGTGAGGTGTTCCTGTCTGTGGGCATCCTGCTGCTTCTGCTGAACTGCCATGTGTGGCTCCGGTCCCGCTCGAGATCCGCTCAGCACGAACAGCTGGGGAGAAGCTGCTGCATCCATGGCTGGCCCCAGCGCTGGGAGCTGAGATTTCAGGAGAGGATAAAAAGCCTGGATCATTTAGGCCAGCAAAATAAATGCTGAGATGGGATATGATCATTCACTGATAAATGCCAAGGGAATGAACACAAGTGAGGGAAAAAGAGCTAATGGACAATGTTGACACAGAAACAAATGGATATAAAGTGACCATTAATAAATTTTCTGATCACAATTGGATTCCGAGCCTTCAGAGACCCGATGTGCCTTTCAGCAACGGTTTAAAAAATGCTGCTTTATCAGATTATTTGGTGTTAAGCAGAGACTTAAGAGCCTTATCCCATCCCAGTGTCCCTTGTGCTCTTTGAGTGGTGGATTTTGACCCCTTCCCCTGGTAGGAAAGCCCATCACTTGCTGGCGGTGCTGCAGGAGTGAAAAATGGGAGCATTCCCCAGGGTCTCTGGGACATCGGTCTGAGGTGACTATCAAGAGGCAACTGATTACTGGACTGGTCATTTGGTCCTAAAAACATGGAGGAGGCAGCCAGACTAATTACATTGCAGTGGCATAGGGAATATACACCTTCCAGTGCTTTTGCTCAACCCAAAAAATATCTCCTGCATCCAGACCATTCCCAGGGCTGCGGTGCTGGAGGGGCAGCCGTTCCCGCAGCATCCCGAAGCAGGGCAGGTCCCGGGTCCCACGCTAACGCAGTATGTAGTCTGCCCTCAAAACCTCCACGTTTTCTATTTCCTTTTTTTTTTTAAATGAAAGCATAAGTTAGGAGGAGTGGTGCCTGTAACATTTGCCAGACGTCGCATGGATACGGTAACACATGCTGAGCGCCTTATATATCTCGCAGATGTTTAAAATAATTCCACATCTAATAACTCAAAATGTTTCCCTAACTTCCAGGTGAAAATAGCTCTATTCCCTAGATCTCAGTAGAGATTAGGGGCTTAAATGAGATTGACATTTTACATCAAGTAAATTTTAGTTTATAAATGTCCCCCCCAAAAAAGGTAGAATAATTTTCTAAAGGTGAAGCATCATCAGTTCTCCCAAGTTCCACAAATCTGTAATGATGAGTCACTGGGAATTCAAGCATATAAAAGCAGTTTTTTGCTAGGTAGAACTGAAAATTAAGCTGGGAAAGGTTTTTCAGAGTATTAGAGGTGATGAGGTGGAAGACTGGTCATACACTGAGAACAGTTTGTCAGCATCAGTCTTGCAGCAACAGATCCCGAGTCCTTTAGTCACTGTTCACCCTTCTATTACCTCAAAACAACGCCAGTATCTCAGTATATGTTTTCCTCTTTTTTTCTGGTAAATCCTGAGATGACAAATCAGAACATCTACAATGCATGTGAAATGTTATGTAACTAGTTAAAAGAGGTTAAAAAAATAATTAAATGAAAAACTTCCTTCACATTTGTTTAGTTGCCCCTCTAACTATTATTGATGTCCTCGATCTCCATCTGTAGCCCCTGTGTTACAGCATGTCCCAGGGCACTGGTTCACAACAGCCCTCACAGTAAGATGCTGTGAGAAGAGATGCTGGTCCATATGTACCAGTAGTTATGGAGAAGGGACCTGGAGATAGCACCCAGAAATGTTCCTGGGGGCTGTGTGCTTAGGATGGGGTTTGTTTTCATGCAGTTCATGTGTACAGTCCTTTATATCCAACTCTTAATAATACCCAGTTTAGTAGTGTTGGGGCAGATATATTTATTCGCTGTGTTATTTAATACCCAGATAACCTCTGCTGGGGCATTTAATGAGTTCTTTTAAAAAAAATCCACTGTGAGCCACACATTCTTGCATACCTCCAGCCTTATTTCATGCACTTAATGGACTCCAGCCTATGCTCTGGTAGTTAAAAATCTTCCATTACTATCACTCCAGCGTTTTTACTGCTTTTTTTTATTTGCTCAATCATTTCACAGTCCAGTTGTTCAGTTTTGGTCAGGTGGGCTATAAAATATTCCTGTAACAAGTTCAATCTCTGCAACATCTCTGGCCTCCATCTATAATGACTTTGCACCATTGCTAGTTTCTCCCAAATCACTGCTTTCAAGAACTAACAAACCTTCTTTGCAAACAAACAAACATCCCAAACACACACACCTCTTTCCCAGCAGCTCCCAAACAGCAACCATGCTTAATACGCTTGGTTATTCTGTCCCCATTGGAAAGATTTCATTTAAAATTATCTCAATATGAATAAATGAAAACTTGCAGTGGCTGAGCACCAATTTACCCCGCTGCCTACTCATGCTTTTGGGCCGCTCCCAGGGCTGTTGTTCTACGATCCTATTTTCCTTGGCTTTTGGGGTTTTTTTGTGCGTGTGTTTTTGCCCTTCAGTTAGTTTCGTGGAAGATTTGCCCAAGCAAGGGCAGGAAAAGCCTGGCTGAAGCCCTCTGAAGGGTCAAGGCTCAGTCCAGGCCGAGGGACCACTGGGAGCCGCGGGCGAAGGAGGGGCCATGTTTCCTCTGCCAGCTGCCAGGAAGGGGCCGCGCTGTGTCCTGTGCCCGTGTGTGCGGGGGAGCGGGGGCTCAATGACATGTCCCCCACTCACGTGCATCTGTCACGATTCCGGTCCCGGCTGGCGGGGCGGGAAGGCGGTGGTGAGTCCGCATCGAGCATCCTTGTGGGGAGCGTGAGCGGTGCCATGGAGGGCTGCGACCATCTGCCTCCCCTGGCCGGAGGAGCTGCCCGAGCTGCGGGGAGGAGCAGGCAGCCCCGGCTCGCTCTGCAAGAGCCCGTGGCCCCACCTCCCCCGCCATGGGGAGGTGAGTTTCTTGGTGGTATGTGTCTGTGTGTGCTCTGGAGCCTCCAGGCATTCCTCAGGGACATCAGATCCTCTCCCCGGTTCCTAAAGCTCCCCATGCATCTGCCCGAGCCTGCCCTGCAGGAGTAACATCTACGTCCAAGACGCAGATAAGGAATATTGTGCCCAGGCCAACCCCAGTGTTCATGAGTCAACCCAAGGCCGTTGAGCTCGGTACTGGATTCAGGCATTTTCTGGAGGTCCGTCCTTTCTCTGCGGGCTCCGAGCCTTTCAACGGACACAGGTTCCATGGATTCACATGTGAAATAAGAAACAGAAGATTTAATAAATGATGTATTAGGGATTTGTGGTGGAGCTGTGATGCCGGGTTACTCTCCTGAAGCCTGTGATGGGAGGGAGGAGGTTCAGCATCCGCAGAGGCTGGCGTGCGGCTCATGACGTAGCCTGGCGCTCACTGCTGCCCTGCAGCACCATTTCCATGCTCACGAGAAAATTTCAGCATCTTTCTCAACCATGCTGCAGTTCTGATCTTGGTGAGGAGGCGCAATGGGGAGATTCAGTCTATAAGCCCGCAGAAATTTTAAATAAGGGAAGTTACTTCGCTCTGTGTCTTGCATTCAAATAGTTGCACATTCCCATGAGCAGGACCCTGCATTGCCAGCCTGTCGAGATGGCAGCTCCTGTTGGATCGCCTCATTGATTTACTTCGTGTTGTAACTTGATGGCGTGGTTACAATATCTGTGGGGTTTGCTCTGCAATCTTCCTCTGCCTGACTCACCTGGCTGGCTCCAATTGTCTCCTCCCCTGTCTATCATTACCGGTCAAAATCGCTTTCCAGTCCTTTCCCACAGGTAAACATCATCTCCATCCTGTGATGCATTTTGTATCTCTCCAGAAAGTAATACCTATAGAAGTCAGCACTTCAGTGATTTATGTAATTAAAATATGATGGATCAAGTCATTAAAATTCACTAGCGCTGGTACACGTGTTCACAAGTACACAACTTGTCTCCAACTATGCCTGCCCCATCATCCCAAGATGACCTTGTTTTATTACTTAAGCTTTTACTCTGTATCAGAAAATTGTGAATAGCAGAACAAACTGAAGAGTGGAATTAAAACCAAGAGTGCCTGGTATATTTTTCTGCTTGTATTTACTTTGTCACTTCAAAATGACAGCCTTGAAATTCCTGCATGATCTTCAGCATGTTCTAAAAATGACAGTTACTATAATTCAAATTTACTGCTGTATTTTTTTTACTAGTAATGAAGTTGTAAATGCAGCATTTCTTTCATTACCTATTCATTAAAGATATGACATGAAAACAGAGTTACCATGGAAATGGCTCTGTGAATTCTGAGTACATAATAAGAATTTCATTGTTTACACTACAGCGTAGATAACTGATGGGTGTTGTTGTTGCTGGTAAAGTCTTATTTAGCCTTAGGAATGCTTGTAAGGGGAAAAAGGTTATGCAATTGGTCTTCCACTAAGTGCCTGCATACAAGCAAAACGCTGTAAAATCATCAGTGCAAAAGAGTTTTATGCTGAAAAGGACTGAATATGTTTTGAGCTTTAAATCTTTGAGCATCATTTGGAGTTGAATATTTAAACATTCAAAATAGAGATAGCCTAGTTCATGTGTTACTAATAGTCTCATCGCAGATCTAATGCGTACACATCTCATATAAATAAATTAGCATAGAGAAAAGTTATTTTTTATACTTAAACTGAAAACAATAGGTTTCAGTAGCATGAAAGCATCAGATTTAATAAATAACAATGTCAACAGCTTTGCAAAAAGGTAAAGGTGCTAGAAGCCTTATTTTTGCACCAGGGCTTGCAATTTCAAATCAAATCATGAAAAACGGGAGCAGTGTCTTCTAACTGTATAACAAGGACTGCACTTTTGTGCTGTACTGCACCTATGAAAAGGATCTGGTTTGATACGCAATGGGACTAGGAATATTCTTAAATACCCAAATGCCACGGTGACCCTTTAACAGCTAAAGTCAAAGTGATGGTCAGCAGCACTTTTTCTAGACAAAAGATTTTAATCCGATTCTGCACAACTCTACAAAACCCATGGAAAAAGCTTTAGCCCTGTTAAGAATAAATTGCTCAGGATTGTCATTTATGCCACAAAACCCTGGATGCCTGTTTCTCATTTGAAAACCAGTTCATTCTAGGGAATGAGCCATAAAGAGAAGCATTATAGATACTGTGTTATAAAATAGAGTGATAATGATATTTCCTTTGTGCCTTAAATAAACATTTAACTGTTCCTAGTTTTAAATAATAAAACATGTACATCTGCACAAAGATGAGGAGTCTGAATGTGACTGGGCATGTCTTGAGTCCTTTGATGTCCATGACAAGATTCTTGTTGATAATAAAGGCGTTGAATTGGGGTGTTTGATTTACATCAGTACTCTCCTGTTCCAGAGTCGTTTGCACTAGGCAGCACTAATCACTCCTAATTGCAGTTGATTGGCAGAATAACATTAATGACATCCCTAAAGCAGCCTGCGTGTTCATCTTCCTAGGTCCTTTGCAGGAGGATTGTTTCCTCCCAAATCTTCCAGCTGGCGAGATAACGGGTGGAGGGAAGGGACCATCCCAGTGACACAGCCTTAGAAACCAGGTCTTCCCATTCCCAGCCCTGTGCCGCGAGCTCATGCTGACTCTTGTTTTCGTAGAATTTGTTAAGTTTAGGGAAAAATTAGACATGGCAGCCGTCAGACATAATAGCTTAAAACAATAGGACTGTAAAGAGCATCGGATGGGTCACCTACATGCAAACAGCAGCTAGTACTTTCTCCCATGAGCTAGTCTGCCATAGTGCAGTGATAACTATGTTAAATCCGTCTTTATGAATAATTTGATTCTTCCTGTATTCTGAGGGACAGCCACGGACCGCAGTTATTGCATAGGATAAATAATAATTTTGTAGGAAAGGATTAGAGTGTTATTCCTCAACATATCTGAAGCTACTTTAGCAGAAGAAATTTAGGCAACAGGTCGACTAGATGCTACTGCCACACGTTCACCAATAACTTATAGTTTGCCTTGGAGATTACATTTCATTGCCTTGAGTGGGAAAAGACAGTTAAAATACTCGATTCCTTCCTGCTCCTGGTAAGAATTATCTTCCACCTTCACCTATTAGAAGAGATGCTGCTGTCCACACACTCATCTTGGAGCATATCGTACATCTTTCTTGCGTGTGTTCCGCTGGCATCTAGGGATGCGCCTTGGCTTTGGCTCAGCTCGGTCAAGTTACGCAGCAGCTGATGGGCGGCCAACAGCACGTGGCACAAGAGGGAGAACAGTTTTCACATCTTGCTGTTGATTACCAAATGAAATGTAACTCAGATTATTGGAGACACTCAGACTAATGATCTTGATAGTATTTTAACTTTGCAGAGCATCTGCACCATATGTGATCCCACCAGTGTTTTGTTGGTTGAATCACTGCTGTGACAGAGCAAAGAAAAAGTGTTTAAATCATATCTTCTGTTGGAACCAGGAGGCAATGTTTTGCTTTTGATAAAATTGCATCACACACAAAGAGAATCGTTAAATGAAGAAGGAAAGCTATTTGAATAATGAGTGCACTGACCATCATATTAAATACAAAGAACTTACACAGGAGGTTACATTTTGGACCTAAATTGTTTGAGTCTGTTTCATTTTAAAAATTAATTATGTTTTTCTTTTGCAGTGTTGTAAACTGTTTTTGCTGATTTTATATGCAGGGCCAAATTTTTCTGATTAAATAGAAGAGCACAAAGACAAAAATGTTTTTCAGCTGCCTCCTAAATGGACTGATGTGCCATAAATCAAAAACTTAGGAGCTATGTCTTGGTCTGAAGAGTTTACCTGGCTCCTCGCATGGAGTTTTCCTCTGCATGATACTGCAGGGAGAGAATGAGCAGGAATTTCAGCCCTCCCTAAAACCTCTTTGAGGGTTTGGGGGTCCCAGCTGCTGCTGGTGTCCCATTGCTGAAGGGTGCAGAGGCATTTGTTCTACATCCAGCATCAGCTCAGTCCACACTTAGCTTTTGCATGGGATCCACATTAGTCTCTGGAGCCCCTACACACTCCTCATCACAGAAAACTTACTGCAGGATTTATAGATGAGACTGGGGATATATAAATAACAGAGGTATTTCACATTTTACTGTTTTTCGCGGTTTTGGTTCTCCAGGCTTATTTTCTGCACAGCAGGGGCAATTTGCACATAATATCTTTGCTGCTGGACTGTGAACATTTATGCTACATGAAGCTAAGCAGTTGGTATAAAGCCCTCAGAAATAGAGTTTTATAAAAGAAGTGCTGACACACTTTTAATTGGAGTGCCGGATGCCACAGGAGCGCTGTGTCATAAGCCTAGGTAGTTAGTGTATCTTATTTTGCAGCTTGCAATGTCCAAGCTATAGGGCATGACTGGCTTTATTTTTAATGCAAATTATAGCTTATTTCCAACTGTTGAATTGCAGGTACTGGGAGCCTTGCTTTCTCTTAAAACTGTTATTAGTAATTAGAAGAAATTGTTTATCTGAAGAGCAGGCAGATCCTTGCAGGCAGGGGATAAACACAATTGTTTGCTGTCAGGGTGGTTTGTTTTTTTAAAACATTTATTAAAACTGCTAGAAACCATGCTGGCTAAAAGTGTAGTTTGCAATTTTCTGAGTGCTTTATGTCTGTTTCAGAAAAATTCATTATAATAACAGAGTAACCAGGCTGACTCTATTTGTGTAAAACAACAGACTCTCTGGAGATACTAGAGGGGTAACAAAACAAATGTACGATGTCCTGAGAGAAATAAAAGTATTGATCTGATGAATATTGCAGCCTAAAGACTACATGTTATTAGGGTGTAATGAAATCTTGTTTTGGCTTCAGAGCTATAGCACTGCTGCTGATCACTAGAACACTGAATTATTCAGAAATCACATCTTTGGTAATACTCACATGTTTTAGAAGATGCCATCAGCCTCCTTGTTTCTTTTTATTCTTCTCTCCCATCCAAATGTTCCTTTTCGTCTCTAAATATTCCATAGATGCTTCAAATAAAGCCTTTCCCTTCTGCTTTTGCCCTGTTTGACAGAAGCTGAGGTTGTGGTTCATCGATACAGTAAATCTAGCACTAAGACTTTTGGGTTTGGATCCAAAATGCCACAGGCAAGTGATGCGAAGTGCTGATTCAATACAAACTGATTCTCATAGCTCAAATTTATTTTAAATTTTTTGGATAGATTATAGCATAAGTTTTTCTGCTGAATCAGGTATTGTCTGTACTCGCACTGCTGCCATAAAGTTGGCATAAAACCAGCATGAACTTCATCTCATCTGCTTTGGCTCCTTCAACAGAAATTCGATCGTGTGCCCACTCCTGCCGCAGATCAAACGTGTGTGCCGGGAAGCCCGGGACTGCGCAGGCCGGTGTCACCGGCAGCAGGGCCTCCGCCTGAAATGGAACCTGTTCTATCACAGAGGAAAGAGGGGGTGGAGGTATCTGAGGTGCCATATCCAAAGTCGGAGGCAACTTATCCATGGAGCAGCCATTCTTGTGTAGCCACCCTGGGACGCAGGTGGTATCAGATCGGCTGTGACTTAAAACTATTTTGGTGATCGGCCCTTCTCACCGACCAGTACTTTCCTTAGTAATTTCTACGGTCTGCAGCTGGTGCCTCAGTGGGTTTGCCACCAGACCTGCGCTCTCGCTGCTCAGCAGCAGCCTGGTTCAGCAGCAGTGTTTCCGTTTGTCTGGAGCTGTTGCTGTACATAGCAGTCAGCTCTCCAGCCCTTTTCCCTCAGCTGTGCCGCAGGGGGGTCGCTGGCCCTGGGGAGCGCTTCCCAACTCCGTGGTGACTCAAGTGATGCTCTCGCATTTCCTGCTCATGGACAACGTGCTCACAGCGGAGTGCACCTCCCCAGTATTCCAGGCAGCACCACCGCCACTGGCTTCCCTCCCTTGCTCCTAGTCATGAAGTTGAGTTTATATATAGCTCTATCCATAGCTATGCCCAATTTCATGTTTTGGACAGAGATGAAAGACCGCCTGAAAGTTTCAGAGGGAAACAGACCATCCTTTGCTGCACATGATGTCTTCCTACCCTTCCAGCCTTGCTTTATTAGCACAAGTGTCCTTCACTGCTATTTCACTTGAAATCAATCTCTCCAGCACTGATTGGTATGTCAGATTCTCTCTGTAGGCAAGCTTGCTGAACACTTTTATTGTACTGCCCGCAGGCAAAGTGGTCCCACAAAGAGCTCTCTAGACTGAGCTCAAGGTCACAGGTCCTAATAGCTTCCTTAGAATGGCTGCATACTCTCACAAATTCACTTTCAATCTGATCTTGCTGTGGAATTAAATCCCACTCAGCTTCAGCACTGATGAAAGATGTCCAAAACAGACCGTAGCTTATAAAGGACTTGCCTGCAGGTTTCTCTGGAGCTCTGGTTCTTCTGGCGTTGGGGAAAATTCCAAAGTCAGGCACCTGTCTCAGTCTTCTAAAAACAAACACACAAATTCAGTGGTTAAGTGTTATCAATTCAATGTATAAGTAATCGTTTCTTCTACTGAGTCGTCTGTTTGATCCCTCTTACCACTGCAGGCAGTGATGAATCCTCTGCATTTCACTTTTCTGCTTAACTACAGTTGGTCTCAGTTCAGCTGCAAATAGGTAATCTTGGTTGCTAATTACATTAAACCTTGTGAGCTTTGTTTAGGAACAATATGCAGGCTGCTGTTCCTGTGCTCAGTGGTGGTGTGGAGGAGAGGTCCACCCTGTAGAAGAAGCCAGCAGCTTGTGTAACAGAGGGTGAGCACATCCCTGTTGGGTCACTGAGAGGACTTGGAGCAACTTTGGGCCCAACTGCAGGCCTTGCAGCAAAAGACAAAAAAATGAAACTTCATGCAAAAACTGTGCTGTGTTTGAGATGTCAGAATACCGCTTGTGTCTCTAAGACAGGGATCAGTCCATCTGTCCACCTAAGATGGAGCCTTTGTGCCCTAACTCTTCCCAAGACAGTATTTTGGAGTCGGTGGTCCAGGACTGTAGACAGGCAGTCTGGCTTCCCTCCTCCATCCCAGGCTCACCACAGCTGTTGTTGCGTGTGGCCCCACACACACATCCCTTAAGGCAGTCATCATATGACTGTAAATTAATGCTATACTCCTTTCGTTCATAGCATTTGAATGTCTTTGGATCAATTCATCCACTTCTGGAGAACCTATCTTTCTTTGGAGAAACATGTAGAGTTTTAAAAATAGGAAGCATTTAAACCTCTTATACATCCTAGAGTGGATTAAAAGATCAAGGCCTGGTGCAGGTTTGTCAATGAACTACATAAGGATGAAGTAAAGTACTGAAGTTGAGCTTTTTATGTGGTCCCTTATACTGCCCGTGTAGCATCATGTAGCTCATGAGGTGAGCGAGTTCTGGGCAGCTGCATTTGGTGCGTGCGTGTCGAAGGAGATCATACTGGAATATTCCCCTATTACGTTTCTTTCCTCCTCTGCTTCTCTTCTAATTTGGTGTAATTTGTTTCTTTGTCTTAGATGCCTGTGTTCAATCCCACTTGTGGCTATCTCTCAGTATGCATAACAATAGGTTGTCAATCTGTTTTATCATACATCTTTGTTATTACTTTTGTGTGTGTGTGTGTAACTGTCAGATAAAGGAAAATAGCTAACATTTATCTCTCGAGGCGTTTAAGACATTATTATTGGTTTATTATACATATAGCATTATCTTCTTGTTGTTTAGGGTCATTTTAAGATACAGTGCACTTCACCTTTATGTTATGCACATTACATGCTTTTGTGTGTGACCTTTCAACAGTAATAAAGACAGAGGTTTCAAGAACACATCCACTTCTGCTGTATATTGTTCACCTTGAGCCATGCTCTTCCCATTTATGAAATGATAATTTTCATAGCAACCACTTTTCATACAACATAATGCAAATGAATGTGGTACCGCATCATCCCCATACCACTCTCTCAAAGTTAAGTAGTTGCTATAATGGAAATGTTGCAATAAGAAGGCGTGAGGTAGAGACAATGGAAAAGAAGAGGCTGCCAGGATTTGATAGGTGAGAGGTATTGTATGTCGGGGTGGAAGAATGACTGATGTAGGTTGGCAACATGGAAAACAAGTGGTGAACAAAGCCTTTGAATATTGGATTTTTCTGGTTTGGTGACCAAGGAAGCACTATATTCGTTTAAGTAATTACCAAATAATTTAATATTAGATTTTTATCAAAATTAGAACAAACAGAAACAAATAGTTCAGATTAACCAAATGTTTTGGTCAAGATATAGGGAAGAGGTATTTTCCAAATTTGACACAAATGCAGTTTTGAGTCCCTTTCCATGGTGCCTGACATGGCGCCATTCTCTTAGATTTTTTTTTTTAAAGAAAATATGAACTCACTGAGGCCAAGGAAGGTGGATTAAAATGTTGACTGTACAGTGTAGACTTATATGGCAACCAAGATCTCCTTCCAGACAGGAGAAGGAAAGGAATCCATTTTGCAGTTGCTACCATGAGTAATTAAAGACACAGAAGCCCATGAGAAGACTCTATTACCTTCCATTACCTTCTGATCTAGCTCTTGAAGAGTTGCTACAGGATATTAATACCCATGGTAAGAATTCTCACAGAGAAAACATAGGAGCTACAAGCCCTGAAGCAAACCATGTCAGACACCCAGTAGACCCACATGTAAAGAATCTGTGTTAAAAGAAGACCACACTGGGAAAGTTTGCACAATGAGACGGGTAATGTCAGACCTACAAGCATAATGTAGTCCCTTTGTGCATATGGAATATGATGTTGTCTTTAGTTACGTGTTCATATGCTATTTTCTCCGAAGAACTCATTCAGTGCACAGAACGCACAGAATGCACAGAACTAATTGCAAGAGCAAATTTCATCTTGCTTTTCATTCAGTTGATGACTTTTCTGCCTTATTTTGTGTACACCATCCAGACTTTGCTCACAACGTACCCTAAATATAGCAGTCATGATCTACTGTAGTCTTGATGTTAGTATCTGAGTGCTTTGGACGCTCATTGTTCATCTTCACACCACCACACTGAAACTAGGAAGATCATACTTTGTCCATCTTGCTTGTCACCCTCCCAGATCAAAGTAACAAGGCTGACCTCTTACAGCTAGTTGCAGTTTGTAAGAAAATATAAGTATTTTCCCCAAATCAAGCACCAACATCTTTGTCTTTCTGAAGCTCTGGTATCAGTATTCATGTCCTTCTGCTTTTGGGGTCTGTGCCCTTAGAATGAGGTGCCAGTTCATTTGTTGCAAAGGATAGTGAAGAGGAGCAAAAAAGCTGTTCAGACTTGTGTTATATGCCAGGTAAATACAGTCAGTGATAGTGCAGCCATTTCACATTGACTTTAGAGTTATTGTTGCAGCTAAATTATTTTCCTGTGGTAGATGTTTTATACATTAAGGAAAGATGCAAAATGCTTTCCAGAGTACACTGTAATTTTGTTTTTTAAGTTGGAAACTAATTTACTCTTTTAAAGCCATAGGTGTTTGAAAATGGCATTGCTTGAAAAATTTAGCTTTTCATGTTCCCTCTAAATCAGGAGAAGAGACTGATTGCATATTTTTTATAACACAGTGGAATACCTTTAATATTTCTTCTGGATTGCCCAAATTGGGAATTCACTGGAGGCCCAAATCTTTCTCCATCAAAGACAGAGAGAACCTGTGGTCATGTAGGCTCCTTAGATAAGGTACCTCAATGAAGTACCTGCAGTCTGCAGTCTGCAGGATGGCTCAGAATAACAGAAAAGTGGCTTTTCCCTAGCACATTATTGCACGTCAGCTAGCCTGGGGTAGCCATCTATGTAGGCACTCTCCATCTATGTCCTTTGCAAGGCAGCATGTTGCCGTAGGTTAGTGTAAGACCAGAGAGGGCTAAGTTAACTCCAATTATGGTGTATTTTCTGTGCACTCCGAGCATGCACACAGACCAGCTGATGTATGGTAACTTACTCGCCTGATGTAATTTGTGGTTTGTGTGCTGGATCCCTTGTAGTCTACAGTAATGAGGTTTTAAAAAGACAGATGCTTTCTCAGCTCCAAGGTCTCTTGGAAATGTTGTGTATTTCTGATGTCTCTTTTCACAGCGGAGCCGATGGTTTTCCAACGAGTTATTATCACTGCTCTCTGGGTCTCAGATACACTTGACTGTGTCTGGCCCATGTATAGCAGTCACCCTTTTATTTGTGAATGACTTCTCTCAGGCATTTTGCAGGAGAAATCAATTTCTTAGGAATTCAAGCATTATAATGCTTTTATATATGCTGTTTTGCATGTTTAGTTGACACACAAAGTGTACAACGATTAAAAGGCAGATAGCTGTTGCCTGTCCTCAGAGCGTGACAGGCCACAGCACCTTTACCTTTGCCATGTGTGGTTTGTTCTCTGGACCACTGTGACACCATCAGCCTTGGGTTTGCATATTGCACGCACATCTGAATACTC
The DNA here is from genome assembly GCF_000687285.1 of Phaethon lepturus. Lineage (NCBI taxonomy): Eukaryota > Metazoa > Chordata > Aves > Phaethontiformes > Phaethontidae > Phaethon > Phaethon lepturus. The sequence goes on from NW_010535637.1 coordinate 14,013, forward strand.
AGCAACTTCCCTACCCTGAGATTTAGAAAATGCACATCCTTCAGGTTTGGGGGTCTGAGGCTGGAGCCACCTCAGCTCCCTTCCTCCACGAAGGAGCTAGTGTAATTCCATGTGGAGATACATGAGATGCCAAGTTACTGACTTGAATCCTGGCAGTAATACACCCACCGGGCTAATTCGCTTGGGAGGATACCTTGTTGACAAGTCCAGGTCAATGTGCTGTTAGCTTGATCAGAAGTGTTTGGAGGTAGCCACATCCACGCAACCCTCCCTAAGACAGGGGATGGCCGTTCCGCAGACATCTTCAGCACCTGGGCAGATGGAAGGTGATGGCCTCACTCTTCATCAATGAAGATGATGAAGGTGATGGCCTAACTCTGCAGGACCACCTCAGTCTGAGGGAGAGTATGAGGCTCTGCAGGTCTCTTCAGTGCAGCTGAGCCTGAGAGGCCTGGGGTGGGAAGGGTGTACGTTTTATACTGCTGCTCTTTCCCATGTGCATTTCAAGAAATGGAAAGCAGATTGCATTTGTCCCTGCTGTTCTGCAGTGGTTGGGTTTACCACTGCTGCCACCACTTCTTGGGGGCAATCACACCTTCTAAAGCTGTTGCACTGTACCTGGGGTCAGAGGACCCAGAAAGACTCTTTGAGAAGGACAGAGACATCCAAATACCTCATCTTCACCCTTCGCTCGAAACCCATGAAGTTCAAGGGGCATCAAAGTTGTCTTAAATGTCCTCCTTCAGTATGCACATGCAACACCCTTTCACAGGGTTGAGGCTGAGACATCCAGCCTAGTATATTCAGAAACAGTTTATCTTGCTGAAATATGTAGTTACAATGGATGGCCTTCCGTGATTTATTTAGTAGTGTTTTGTTTTTCACTCTTTTTTTAAACTCAACCCTCTTACTTCTGCAGTACAAAGGAAGAGTCAAACTGACTATTCAACTGACTGAATACATCACTTGGGATGTTTCATTCTAAAAACCTGGGTGGGTTTTTTTCAAATTATTTACACTTCAGAGTGGAAAAATAGCAACATTACTATAGCATTAGATTAAATTTCCCCAGGTTAATGGGCTTAGTGTCAGGAGTGAATAATCGCAAGTGCGTTGCCAATGGAGAGACCATAAAGGCACGTTCCTTTCACAATATATTCTGCTCCATGAATATATTAAAATATTTTTCCCAGTATAAAAAGAACGGAAATAGCCTTTTGTTTTCCTCTTTTCATAGCAAATGCTCCTGTCATTTGCAGCACAACAAATTCCTTGAATCTATACCAGTCAGTTTTTATCCTTCCTTCAAGACCCAGAGGCCATTGGAAAAATCTTTCACGTGGCTAAACTTTGCTGAGTATATTTAACCAGTAAATTATTTGTCTTCTGAACTAGAAGAACCAATACTCATTTATGTTCTAAAAATGGTTTGTTTTACTTACTTTATGAGTTAGGTCTGCAATAGTAGCAAAGCCAAAGGACATTTAATTAAGTTATATTTGCTTTTTCATGATCTTTTAAGCTTTAGATTATAAATCACGAATCAATGAGTACTTAATTTCCTCATATAGCATTAAAAGTAATTGCTTCATAAATTCGTTTTAGTAATCCAAATATTTGCACAGAGTGCAGTACAAAGAAGTTGTTTCATTGATGAGAGTTCTCACTTCTCTTTCCCCTGCTGGAAGAAAGTGGGGTTTGCTTATTTGGGGTCCAATCCTTCATGGTACAGAGGTCGCTGGATACTAGTGGTGGTGTTGCTACTAAATATTGATGTCATGCAGATTTTTTTGGTCATTGATTTCCTTGGCATTTGAATTACAGTGAACTTCTCTCTAAACTCCAGTCTGGCAAGCAGAATCTTGTGAGTAGGTCCATGATCCTGTGCAGGGCCATTGAACAGCTGTTATCTACAGATATTTCTGCTTTCTTTCCAAAATCCAAGCCCAGATGTGGAGACGTGCTTAGATCCTTGTGTATTAGATACTGCATTCTTGGACTTGAGTTTCCATTTAGCAATATGGAGCAGAGAAATTCTTCCTGCATCACTCACCACAGAAGTACACCATCTGTATAAAGAAACAGCTGCTTGAGAAGCTATAGCCTTCCAAACATACTTAGATACGCAGAGTATATACAATACTCCGTGGAGTGTTGAGTCCTTCTCGATTATATTGATTTCTTCTCAGGCATTGCTGGTTTTCCCAAGTAGAGGATTATTCTACTGAGTTGTGGACAGTGTGCTGAAAATCACGGTCTTTTAAAAAACAAAATGTCACGTTAGTACAATGGTCCAAACCGAATGCAGCTCCATGAGAGCACTTTTTCAACCAAAGGCTTCACTTGAATTGGAAAGCTTCTAATTAATTGGGGTTTTTTTGATGGAAAGAAGAGGAAAAAATGGCCAGAGGCTGCTGTACAGAAACGGGTCAGCTCTTCCAAGTTCCTAAAAAACTCAACCGATGCCTGGTACCATACCTTGAACACTTCTCAAATGGGTTTCAGTAGGATTTGCATTGCTTCTTAGCCACAAATTTGAATGATATGAACTGATACTGTGCAGAACCATACAGGAATAGAGCTTGTGAAGAGCAGCTGAACTCCAGCATCATCTGGTTTGTGGTGCTCCTAGGCACAAGAAGAGGGAGGGCATCCCAAAGAGCAGCTGTAGGGCAAGAAGCACACCTGAGGTCTGGCTGGTAGGATCCAAAGGCCGTGCTCTGACTGGAGCTGATGCAACATTTCCTTTAGACTTTATGCACCCCCAGTCTGTGATTTTAAATGAGATATGCCCAACATAGGAGTTTTCTCTAGCTGGACTTCCAAGAGTTCGTGCAGGTATCCTTGTGCAACCATAAGTCAGGCAAAATCTCCAGAGGAGCGAGCAGCAATCTGGGCAAAGTAAAGGGGAAGCAGGAGGAGGTAAAGCAGGAGCTGCTGTGGCCATAATTCCCTTGTGTCCGAAAAAGGTTTTGAGAAGGAAGTGTTTTATTTCTTTAATGGAGATGTGGGTGACAAGGAGGGGTCAGAAAAAGAGGCCTGGGGTTAGAAACAACTGTTATGTTGGAAGAAGATCTCCACTGGAGTGCAATGGAATAATCAAGATTTATTTATAAAATATTGCTATTAAATAAACATTACAGAAACTTTCGAATATCAAGCTTATTTATAGCTTTAGGCGTGAAAACCCACATTAGTATGTTGAATTATATGAGTTCATTGCTGCCTGCTAGCTGACAGCACGTCAAATTATTTGCAAATATTTTCTGGAACAGTAACCTTGAAGGATGCCAGCACCATTCAGTGTAACCTTATCACAAGAGAGGAACCAAGTGACGAGATGAGGACTGAGGATACGGAGTTTTTAGCAGCAAGCGACCTCTGACTCGCTGCCTAAAAACAGAGTTCACGTGGTACCTCCCTCAGCAAAGAAAGATGCTTTTTTGTCTCTGACATTTGCGCTGATTCTGTGCAGGGGTTTTGGAAGATGGTGTGAGTGATGTCTAGATGAGAAACTGCTCTGGGCAGGAATTTGAGAGTACATTAGTCACATTTAAGTGGGTTTATCTCCTCCAGCCTGCAATACCAAGCTTCTGCGAAAATTATGTAATCATTTTAACAAAGTGTTCTGTAATTGACATGAAAAAGGCAAAGTAAAATAAAAATGAATTTCTCTGTAAGCAGGAAGGTTCATTCATTTTAACTGCAATCTGCAAGAGGGAAAAGGGAAAAAAAATCCCAAATGCAAGCTTTTTATGGAAATTGTGGCCTCATTGAAATTATAAGCTTTCTGCTATTTAAATGAATAATGTTCCCTAACACAGACTATTTTCTCATTTAAAAGTCTGTTGGGGTATAATTTCATCCTTTTACTGTCTGCTGTGTTTTAACTTACAGCAGTCTGACTAAATATTGTATTTTCTCTCCATCAAAAATTGTCGGTATAGTTTGTGCAGGAAGCATTTGTTGCTCAATTAGAAGGCTCTGATTTTGAAACGTAACATTCTCCATCGAGGTATACAGGGCCCTTGTCACATGTAAAGCAGGTGGAATTAAAATGCATATTTTGTTCCCTGGTGATGGCCAACGGCGATGACGCCTGCTTGGGCACGCAAGGAGTGGGAGGGCATAGGAGCCCAAGTCATCGCACATTACCTCTGGGCGAGATGCAGAGAGGCAGGCCACGTGCCAGAGTGACGGTCCTCCCTGCGAGGAAGGGACAGAGGGGACAGGCATGACGAGCGACCAGCTCTAACCCACACCGGGCGGAAGAGCCGATCTGAGCAGTTGTGGCGCTGGCACCCCGGACATGTTGGAGGGCTCCCTTGGGTGCAAAGTTCTTCTTCACACCAGCAAATTCAGTCCAGCGTGGGCAGCCAAGCACCTTATATCCAAAGAGCAGTGATTTGCATGTCCCACATGCTCCCCAATCTTAAGTCACAGCTCCCAAAACTGGTCTAAAAATAATGAGATGTGAGTAAATACATGCACTTGGGCTTCTTCACCTTCTGGTTTCCAAGCCATTTAGTATGCACCTGGGTCACATCTTCATGTTTTTATCCACAGCTGTGTTGACTAGTCACTTTATCGTTGCTGCTAAAACAAATGCTGAGGTTCTCACATACTCACTTGGCTGGGAGTTGGGGCTTTAAAAAGCATGCCATGGGGCTCATGGTAAAATGATGAGCGCAAGCAACTTGCAGTGTAAATTACCTTTGATCTTTTGAGGGCATCTTCGTTAAGCAGAAGGACACAGCAGTGAAAGATATTTAATGACAACAAAAAATGTCTTGCCTCAAAGATGCAGTTAACCTTGACAAATAAGCATGAATCCTCTAGGGAGCAATAAAAGTGCTCACCTATTTTATGTCTGTCGGTCTGTCGTTTGGATGCTGTGCTGGTGCATGCTCTATCAATTCTTACAGTATTTTCCGTGGTGAGGCCAAGTGGTTTGTAAAGTTTTATATGCTGCCTGGGTGCTGATAGAACTACAGCTGTGGCACCTCTGTTACAGCAGGAGAGGAGCTCCCAACGGCTGCGGGCAGGCGGGCAGCAGGCGCTGCCTGTAATCGGCAGCGGGACCCCCACCGGAGTGCCCGCAGCAGCAGTGGCATTGCTCTAAAACAAGGTTTAGCAGCTGCTGCCAGGAGCCTCCTCTGCTTATTCCCTGTTGGGGAACACCTTGTGGATACCTTCCCACAGTTTAATAATAACTCCTTATCCCACCCAGAGGGACAATTGCAGCTGAGAGGACAGCAGTCCTCGCAGGCACGGTGATAAAAATTAGCACCGCTGGAAAAAGCCACTGTCTGTGAGGCTAATCTTCCTTGCTGTGTTAATTCAGTGATTAACTGCAAAAGTTCCTCTTTCCTCTTGTCCTGCCGTGGTGGGGAACATCCCCAGCTCCACAATGCTGCTGTTAGCTGAGCTGCTCTGTGGTTCTTCCCAGCAAGCGGAGACACGGGGGAGAGCAGTCAGGGACCACCAGCACTTAAGTTGGATTATGGTCTCACTGCGCACATGATCCCTGCCCTGTGGACCCTGATGATTCAGATATCCTCTGTTGAAAAAACAATTAAATGTGGGACAGGTATTTTGGTGCCCTCGTGAAGGCGATGTTCAAGTCTGAATTTGCTCTGCACAGAAGACCTACTCATTGCGAAGAGAACTTGTAACATTTTATTTTTAGTCTTTCTGTGCTTTTTTTCAGAGAAAGTCTATAAAAGCTCTTGTTGCATTTAGAAATATGGAAAATACCCAGCTGTAAATGTCGTTGGTGGGAATGACACCAGTTTGAGAGGGCTCTCAATTCTGCTTCACAACATAGTCTACTGAAGGTCATACATGGTCTCTTGCAGGCTACGGGCAAATACCTGCTAAGAAGCCTGAAATCTTTGCCATCTGCTTGGACTACCACACCACATCGAAGTGGGACTAGGAATGAGCAATGGAAGTGGCAGCAACAGCAGAAATTCAGATTGCACCAAGAGACGGGGCTGGGGGCAGTTAGAGTACAAGAAAAGACCAAGCGAAGAGTCCCTGCGTGGAGCACTGCCACGCAGGGCATGGCCTGGGTTTTCAGGCCCGGGTTTTCAGCTCCTGCTATCATAGCTGTTTCACAGGTCTAGCAAGCCTGCAGGTTTGCTTCCCGGTGCCCTTACTTCTTTGCATTTACAAAAGAAATGCAGTTCAAACGATGCTAAAAGCTTTTGGCCAAACAAGGCTTGAACTTGACAGTCTCTGTGGCCACCACCGGCTCCTGAAGGAGACAGCCAGCAGCACCAGTGTAATTATGCCCTCTCAACCTGCGATTGAGCTCATCAAAGCCAAAGCCGAATATCCTCTCTGTCCTTCCCAGGACTGTCAAGCAGTGGAGCGTCTTCTCTCATGACGGGTTTATTTAGCACACCTTAGGCGACGGTTCAGATTTACTCACGTATCCCAGCTTTGTACTGCAGGTTGCAGGTAGCCAACCTGGTTGACCTGTTAATTCTTCCAGAGGTGAACAAACCCTTCTTGCCTCTCGGGTCCTCTCACTTCGGCTTCTGCAGCGCGATCTCCATGTGTTGAATGGACACAGTGGGTGACTTAGGTTGTTAGCTTAGTTTTTGTTTAATTGTTTACACTTTGGCTTGACACAGCAGTCCTAATGCTTCTCTGGCCGCACGTCCATCTTGCTAATGCCCTTTCTGTGACTGATCATCCACTGCGGAGCTCCTGAGTTGTGGCGAGAGGTGGGAAGGAGCTTGCCTTTCAATTGCGGCAACATGTTGCTTAATGGTATTTACTCAGCTTCAGCTTGAAATCTTATTCGACTCTTGCGTATTGTCATTACCCCCAGCGGTTTGTTTCACCTCTTATCTTGCTAACATGAAGTTTCAATAAAGCCTCTTAAGAAACAGCCCAAGTATGTGATAAATAGCAGCCGTAGGAGGCCACAGCCAAGTACTTTCAATTCTTGCCTTTTCTATTTCCCATTGTTTGTACTTAAGGATATATTTTAGACTTCATGGGCCAAATTCATCCTATTCAAATGAAGTTACCTTAGAGACATGCTTGGCTCTGTTGCTTTAAAAAAATAGATAATCCCAAACAGCAGGATAATTTTATGACCACTAATTACATTTGTTGCTATGCAAGCTAAGATAATGATAAGAGTAATCGTATCTCATGCTTCAGGGCATATGCTCATCACCTGTGGATGTCAGGAAGGAATTTTTCTCCCCATGTACAGAACTGTTCAATTAACTAGATAGATTGTGGTGGTTTTGTTTTCTTTCTGTTTTCTTCCTCTGAAGCATCATCTATTAGCTGCAGCCGGAATAGGTATACCGGATTAGATTAACCAACAGTCTGATCCAATATGGGTATTCCTAAATCCCCATACTGGAAAGTAAAATCAGCTGAGGAAAAAGAATATCTAATCTTTTGCAATTTGGAAACAGATTGTTTTTTAAATGCCTAAATGTCCTGCCTGAAACCAGAGTTGAGAATGCAGCAACACTAAGCTTTGAGCTACTGTGTTGCATAAAAAACGGTGCTGCGAGCGTCCCGGTTTGAGGAAACTTGGAGTATTGCTCTTCTCTTTTGACTCTGTGAGTAGCACCTGCATTCGAGCACCACTGAGTCCTACAGATTATGTTTGTGGCTACCCGTCACGTTGCATTAGAATAGCCACCCTCAGCCAGAAAAGCAATTGAAAGGCACTGGAAATCTGCCTCGCTGCCCACATCCAGGGAATAAGCTCTCTGATAATCCTAATAGAGAAGATCAAATTTGCCAAGAAAATAGAAGAGATTGTTTGTATTTTGCTTCATTCTCTTCAACTATCTTTCTGCTCCTCACAAGGCTTAATCAACAGCTAATAAACCTCAGCTTCTCGGTGCACAACAGAGTACTGTCTTTCTGGTACTTGTGCTGGGACTGGGATTTATCTGTTATTGACTTCGTCCCTCTCCTATCCACCCCTTTTGTTTGGTCCCCATTCCTCTTTTCTCACTAGCACTTGCTTTATTTTTATCTCCAGTAAAGCAGGTCTGCCCTTTAATTAGCAGATTGGCCTCTACCTGAAGCCAGATGAAATGTAATCTCCCGTCGACCTGCATTCAAAGTGGAAACTCCATGTCTGAACGGTTTCAACATTTGTCTTTGCTCATTTCTGGGCAAAATCAGAAAACTTTTGCGTTTATTTCAGGGAGAAAATTCTGAAAACAAAATGGTTTGGATTTGTCAAAACTTGTTGGGCCTTTGTTTTATGTTAATAAACCAGCCGAAAGGAAGCCATTTCGCAGCAAAACAGTCGCAACTCTGCAGTAATTCCGCTGGTGCGGGGTAGCAAAAAAATTTAACGGTACCATATTCAGATGCAGCTTTTGATGGTAGATGAGAAGACAAACTCCTCAAAACTTAAACCAGCTCTGCCCTTCGCTATTAGGCTCGTGCGCTGCGCAAAGCCCCTCCTGAGCTGAGCAGGGCAACGCCGCAGCCGCCGGGAGCAGTCGCCTTGCCGCGGTGCAGCAGACCCTGCCCCTGCCCGTGCCGGTGCCCGGCGCTTCTGCTGCGCACCGGGGGGTCTCCTTCCCGACTGGCAGCGATCGGGGTGAATTATGAGATACGGCTCTTCTTAACATCTATACACACCTGGGTTACTAACTGTTCGTAAAACTATGCGGCCCTTTTAAAACATCCAGCTACAGTTATTTAATTCTCTTGACTTGTACAATAAAAACGAGATGGGAGAGGATGTCACACCCTTCCCCGGGAGTCGGGCCCACAAACACATAGCTCGCAGGGCGCCTGAGCTCCTGCGCTGCTCAGCATCACTGAGGATTGAACCAACATCACTTGAATAAGCCCTCCTGATTCATTTCGAGAAGAAAGGTGTCATATCGTAATCAAAGAGCACAGGTCAGTGTAAGCAGTGACAGCTTATTTTCACTGCCGAGCCCGCACTGCACAAACACCTATCTGTCAGCGTTCGACTGGTTTAGTTCCAGGCAAAATGACTTGCTTGCTATCCAATCTGGCGTGCTGGCAGTGAGGGAATGCAAACAGCCAGTCCTTTGTGTTCACCTGCAGCTTTATTCCCTTCATCAATAATTGCTAAAAAGACAAGTGAAATTTTTCATACGTTGATTCTGGAACCATATCACAGCAGGGCTTTTGTTTGATCAAAATTGCTAAATGTTTTCTGTAACTTGGAACAGCATAAAAATTACAGTCTTGGAAATTACACGTATGCCTCATCCTAACTTGAGGAATTCCAAAAGCTACTTGTGAAACAAGTCACGCTCACCATATTCCTTGCAAGTTGTCCAAAAATGCTTGACCAACCTATTCTGAGTCCATCAAAAGCAATGGCAAAATGCTCAGTGCAGTTGGGAGCATACTGCTGCAATGCAAAATTCTCCTTAGCTGCGACTTCCCGATCTAAACACTTGCACAAAGTAAAGAGCCCATTCAAATGCATCAAATGCATTAACAAGACCGAGCATGAGCCTATCAGTTTTCTCCAAGTATCTTCAGATCCACAGTGTCATAAATACTGCTGTTCCCAGGGGCTTTGGCATGGAAAGATGCCACCAGTCCTACCTCTAACAGAAGTCTGCCAAAGCTGAGGGTGGTTGGTACTGATGGGGAGTGCATAGCATTTTGCAGGTTGGCTCCAAGGAATCAGTTGCCTGTTTCTTTGTTTTTTTCCCCAAGCTCAAAAACATAAGAGGTCCACACAGTTCCCTTCACCCTTTTCAAGAATTCAGATCCAAAACTTTGTACGTGGCCCAGCTCTAGTTTTTAAGAAAGCATTGCACGTAGGGAGTGGGGAGTTAGTTGTGGTGCACAAAGAGAAATGATTAGGAGGACAATTAGGAAAGAAGAGGAAAGATGGAGCTGGAAAGAGGTGACACAAAATAAAATTAAGTTACTCTGCAACGAGACAAATCAGGAAGGACTTCAAGGAAGTGGAAGTTCACATGGTCAGAATAACAGGAGAGGTCAAATTCAGCACGA
>NW_010535637.1:24034-28369 GCF_000687285.1 Phaethon lepturus
AGGAGAATTTAAGCAAGATTTCAGAAGAGGGTTGGATGCAAAGTAAAGAGGAGAAAGACAGTTCATGGGCCTTGGCTTCAAAGGGTAAGGGAAAGGGATGTATTTAGCATTAAAAAGAGGGAAAAAATAACCAAGTGGGAAACCCTAAGTGCAAGGGGAGCAGAAGAGTCAGGACTAAGGCAACACTGAAGTTGCAAGTCTGTGAAGTGGAAAGTTTAGTAAAGTTATCAGCTCTGATAACTAACGAAAGTGTTAGGAGGAGGGAGGAAAACAGCTTTGTTCCAGAGAAACTAAATCTGAGATAACAGCAGGACATTTAGGAGGAAAAGAGAGCTGAAGGAGAGAGCTGGAGACAACAGAGGAAAGGAGGGATAAACTGGGAAACACAGGACGAGGCCTTGGGCTTGCTAGCATTAAAACCCTGACTTCGTGGGAGTGTTCACACTGAAGTACTGACTGCATCCTTTTATTTTATTTTGCTTGGTGAGCAAGAGCAAAGACAGAAAGAGAGATAAGGCTTAAGACTACAAGGAAAGGTGTTCAGCTTGTCGAGTTCCCTTCTCAGACACCCAGAAGCCAGCAAAAAGCGGTGACAGCGCCGGACTGTGCAGGAGAGGTGACTGAAGCAAAATAAAAGACAAATTCTTTGCATGTGGCAACAAACAAATATCTTAACAGCAGCTGGGAAAATCAGTTCTCCTTATACATGGGAAGTGGCAGCGCCCAGATTGAGACACCGCTACAGAGGCTGACGTGCGCAATGGCAATTGTTCGGTACTGGGTTCCTGCACACACCCACATACATTACGTTCCGATGTTTAATGTTCACAAACCATTAGATACATGTATATTTATGGTTTGATAATCAGCTGTCATTAACAGATGAGTAAACAACATAATGTTCATATTTAGGAGGAATATGCAAACTAAAGGGAAACTGCCAACTCCTAAGAACATTTATTTTCTCTACACTTAATGGGGGGAAAGGAGGAGGAAATACTCTGTCTGTAAATTAATTATGGGATATTGGCAATGCCTCCACTACTGTATAACTGTAATTATCTCATCTCGGTGCGTGGGACCGTAGTCATGCACCCCCAGCTATTCACATCCACGGGAATTAAGAATATACCCATCAGTGTACATTTCCAAAGTTAAATAGTTTTTACTGTCTCTTTGAACTCAGAAGAGCAGAGAAATCATGATCTTTTCAATCGCTGGTGTGCCATGATGTTGAGGCCTTCTGCCCTTCTCCCTTCTTGTAAATCAAACTTGTTTCAAACTTCAGGAGAGCGTGGAAACTTCTCCCATGGGAAATGCCAGTTTAAGTAGAGCTGCTTGACTTGAATAGGGTTTTCGTGCAATTTTTCAGACCTCCTCTATTTTTTTACAGATTTGCCTGTTATCCATCTACTACAAGCAGAGAAGACCATGAAAACACGTTCTCGGCCCCTCCACAAATGTCCCTGAGATGAATATGGTCCAATGTAGTTGTGACTCTCTGGTAATATCTGTAACAATCCCTGACAGTGCTTTGCATCCAAAGACACTTTATGAAAGGTGGCCTAACCCTATTTTTATGGATGACAGAAACTGAGGCACAAAGCAGGATGGGATTTACCCACGGATGAGGCAAAAGAAGTAGAGAATTACAAGGGAAGGTCAGGTCTGGAAAGAATGAATCTATGATGATGAGAAGACACTTCACTAGACACAGCTGAGAGAGCTGGAAGAAATAAAAAGGCATCCAGCTAGGGTTGAGGCTGGGAACAGAGTCCATTCTCCTGACTGTCCTCTCCCCGCTCTCCTACCAGTTAGGCCATGTGCTTGCTAACTGGTACGTGTATTTATAATGCGTATGGCTGTTTGACAAATAGCAGATTAACATTAACAGTAGTTTCCTGGACAATGTAACCAACTTTCCCCTGATTCTTCCCCTGCCTTATAAAATTAGACCATTTTGCAATCCATTTTGTAGATGAAAACAGATCATGTACAGATGCAACGATTTGGCATGTTATCACACCGGTGTTTTCAGCGTGGGATAGCAGAGCATCTCCAGCTGCTAAGTATCAGTCCCTTCAGCAGAACCAAATTCACTAATCTGGTGCTTTCTCCTGCCCATAGCCAGGCTTATTGGGGAGGATTATCTCCTTGTCCAGGGGTAATTTTCTCAAACAAATGGGTCAAAGCCTGTGCTGGCTCCCTTCCTGCAGCCCTGCTGAGTTCAGTGGCTTTGCTCAGAGCACAGACTGCTTCCTCGTTTCCATCTAGATCCTTGGGCTGTGGCTGAATAACTAGAAGTGGCAGGTGAAGCCGAAGGTTTTGGCTTTGGTTTTTGTAAAGAAGAGATGAGTGCAGCAGAACAACATATGGTATGCTGCTTGGCTAAAAATGATTTAGTGGGAAACTATTGCTTCATTTCTGTCTCTCTGCAACCACATACACTAATGTAGTGGTGTAACTATTAATCTAATAAACTGCTAATATTTATTATTAATTGAACAATTTAATCTAACAGTGGATTAGGGGAAAGCAAATGTAGGACTTAATGACTCTGCTGATTGGTATAAATTTTAACAGTGAGCACAGGCTGTTTAATATAAATTGTGTTCCTGCTGCTGATAAATACCTTGTAACTGGAAAAAAACTGTGCTCGAGCAAAACTTGCCCTGGCTATCAAGAGGCATTTTTGTTGTTGTTGTGAACACTGTAGGACCTAAGTCCAAAAGACGAGGTCACTGTTTATCACCAGTGGTTTATTATACTAACGGCAAAGAAAGTGGTTATTAGTAATGTCTGCTTAACATTAGAGGTCATCTTACATCCAAAATAGACCCCTGAATGGATGGTATAGTGCCACTGTGATAAGCTGAAGTGCTGTATAACAAACCGTAATTATCTTGCACTTCTAACCAAATCCCCTGTGTTGTCTGCAAATCCATCTTTGCCGGGGCTATCTGTAGCCCGCCCACAGTTCCAAGCAGCTCCAGATTCGTATTCTTCTATAACTGGAAGCAAGCACGCACCCGCATCTTATGGTAGACAAATATCTGCTTAGTGCTAAATCTTGTTTCCCAGACACTGATGCATGGGAGTTCAGGAATATTTCAATTTGGACTGGAGAGATGCTTCAGCCCTGTTACCTTTCAAGCCTCTGTAGTGAGAAGCAATGTCTGTAGTCTGAGGGGAAATGAATGGAAAAGCCCAAACTTCCTAGTGGGATGTATTGTGCTCTAAGCTCTTGGAGGACCTGAGATCTTAGACTTTATCATTGTGACATTATGGGCTTTAGGCAAGCTATTTTTAGAGGTTTCTTTAAACTTTGATCAGTTATAATCTTCCCTTTATGGTTATAATTTTCCCTTTTGTATGAGCTCTATAGCTAATACAATAACTCTTGGAAACATGGCAGCACCCTTTCTAAGCGGGGGTATTAGAAAAATATTCCTAATTAAAAATATTCTTTCAAACATTTGCAAATTAATTTTTTTTTTTGGTTACACATAGAACGACACATATGGTGATGTTATGTGGCTCACACACATTTGATCTTGCATAAGTTATTGCAGCAGTTCCAAATTTCATGCTGAGAAAATGTTGATGCCACCTTCCAGGTCTGATGAAAATCAAGGGCATGTTGTTATTCTTGGCTATCCTATCTTAGGCCTCCATGAGGCTTGATGTTAGCACAAAGAGTCTGGTTCGGTCCACATGTTCTAGCACCAACACAGACCGAAGCATGGAGGTCATCTTCCATTTTGTGTGTCCCCTCCGCTAATTTGTTCACCATTTTCTACAGCTGAAGGAAACAGCTTCAGCTATGAAAGCAAGGATGTGTTAAAGAAACTAGAAACCTATCTTCCCCTGTCTAGGATATCTATCTCACTTTTTTCCATCTACTTCTGCTAAGTGAGCTGGGAGAAAAGCTATTTCTTACCCTCATGGCCTCTGGAGGTCAAGGGAAGAGAGAAATGGAAGAAACAAAAAGCTGAGGGATGAATTAGAAGAAAAGAAAGAATTGGTGAAAAGATTAGAGCAGGACAGAAAGAAAGAAGGAGAACCTCTCCAAGAAAGAGATGACCTCATGCTTACCTGGTTGAGATATAAACATGCCAGGAGTTTTGGCAGAAGTCTCTTCTTAATCTTGCCTTTGACAGAAGCTGGCTTGACCTAGCTGCAGTATGGGCATGTCACCCTATCGACACAGCTACACTGCCTCACATTTCCCACTGTTATGCCACACCTTCTGCGCTTCACACTCCCAAATTAGCTGAATGTGGAAGAAAATACAGCTAAGAGAATCCAAGGCAATGGAAAAAGGGAAGGGAAAGA